>NW_027507784.1:147546159-147708671 GCF_037356315.1 Lithobates pipiens | reverse complement strand
AGGGGAAAATCCCAGGTCACGGGTGCGTGTTATACGCTGATACTCCGCGATTTCCGCACAATTTTTTGGGCTTTGGGCCGCTCTCAGACCTTCTCGGCGGCTTTCGGTCGCTCTCGGACCTTCCGAGAGCGGCCGAAAGCTGCCGAGGTCCGAGAGTGGCCGAAAGCCGGCGAGAAGGTCCGAGAGCGGCTGAAAGCCGCCGAGAACTTCCGGGTGCCGCCGAGATGCACGGGACATCTCGGCTGCGCCATTTTTAAAAGCATAAGCGGACAATGCACTAAGACGGACAAGCTGCATGTCAAGGCTGCAATGACGACAGGCTGCAATGAGGACAGGCTTCATGACAAGGCAGCAATGAGGACAGGCTGCATGACAAGGCAGCAATGAGGACAGCTGCATGACAAGGCAGCAATGAGGACAGGCTGCATGACAAGGCAGCAATGAGGACAGGCTGCATGACAAGGCAGCAATGAGGACAGGCTGCATTAACAAGGCTGCAATGACGACAGGCTGCATGACAAGGCTGCAATGACGACAGGCTGCATGACAAGGCTGCAATGACGACAGGCTGCATGACAAGGCTGCAATGACGACAGGCTGCATGACAAGGCTGCAATGACGACAGGCTGCATGACAAGGCTGCAATGACGACAGGCTGCATGACAAGGCTGCAATGACGACAGGCTGCATGACAAGGCTGCAATGACGACAGGCTGCATGACAAGGCTGCAATGAGGACAGGCTTCATGACAAGGCAGCAATGAGGACAGGCTTCATGACAAGGCAGCAATGAGGACAGGCTGCATGACAAGGCAGCAATGAGGACAGGCTGCATTAACAAGGCTGCAATGATGACAGGCTGCATGACAAGGCTGCAATGACGACAGGCTGCATGACAAGGCTGCAATGACAACAGGCTGCATGACAAGGCTGCAAATGACGCTGACGAGGCTTCAGATGGACACTGATAAGGCTGCATTGATGGGCAATTAAATGTAAGTTTTTTTTCCCTTAAGTTTCCCTCCTAAAAGTTTTTCCACAAAAATTCCCTCCTAAACTTGGGGTGCGTGTTATACGCCGTCGTGTGTTATACGCCGATAAATACGGTAAATCTCCTCAAAATTGAACACTGTGCTTTTTGAATGTGACGCCTCCACCACTTTGTACATCACTCACCAATTTATATGTCCCTCCTAATTATAGGATATAAAGGTAATGCAGAATTTTCATAAAAGGAATATACAGTATCTTACAAAAGTCAGTACACCCCTCACATTTTTGGAAATATTTTATTCTATCTTTTCATGTGACAACACTGAAGAAACAACACTTTGCTACAATGTAAAGTAGTGAGTGTATAGTTTGTATAACAGTGTAAATTTGCTGTCCCCTCAAAATAACTCACTGGCAACAAAAGTGAGTACACCCCTAAGTGAAAATATCCAAATTGGGCCCAAAGTGTCAATATTTTGTGTGACCACCATTTTACAGCACTGCCTGAACCCTCTTGGGCATGGAGTTCACCAGAGCTTAACAGGGTGCCACTGGAGTCCTTTTCCACTCCTCCATGACGACATCACGGAGCTGGTGGATGTCAGAGACCTTGCACTCCTCCACCTTCCATTTGAGGATGCCCCACAGATGCTCAGTAGAGTTTAGATCTGGAGACATGGTTGGCCAGTCCATCACCTTTACCCTAAGCTTCTTTAGCAAAGCAGTGGTCGTCTTGGAGGTGTGTTTGAGGTCGTTATGTTGGAATATTGCCCTGTGACCCAGTCTCTAAAGGAAGGTGGTCATGTTCTGCTTCAGTATGTCACAGTACATGTTGGCATTCATGGTTCTCTCAATGAACTGTAGCTCCCCAGTGACGGAATCACTCATGCAGCCCCAGACCATGACACTCCCACCACCATGCTTGACTGTAGGCAAGACACGCTTTGTACTCCTCACCTGGTTGCCGCCACACATGCTTGACATAAGTTTATCTTGGCATCATCAGGACATGGTTCCAGTAATCAATGTCCTTAGTCTGCTTTTCTTCAGCAAACCGTTTCCAGGTTTTCTTGTGTATCACCTTTAGAAGAGGCTTCCTTCTGCGACGTTAGCACTGACAGGCTGACCCCCCACCCCTGCAGAACTCATACGCCTATTTCCCAAAGACAGCCTCTGGATAGGATGCTGAGCGCGTGCGCTCAACTTCTTTGGCTGACCATGGCAAGGCCTTTTCTGAGTGGAACTTGTCCTGTTAAACCGCTGTATGGTCATGGCCACTGTCCTGCAGCTCAGTTTCAGGGTCTTGGCAATCTTCTTATAGCCTAGGCCATCTTTATGTAGAGCAACAATTATTTTTTTCAGATTCTCAAAGTTCTTTGCCATGAACTGCCGTGTTGAACTTCCAATGACCAGTATGAGAGAGTGAGAGCGATAACACCAAATTTAACACACCTGAGATCTTGTAACACCAATGAGTCACATGACACCAGAGAGGGAAAATGGCTAATTGGGCCCATTTTGGACATTTTCACTTAGGGGTGAACTTATTTTTTTGCCAGCGGTTTAGACATTAAGGTTGTGTGTTGAGTTATTTTGAGGGGACAGAAAATATACACTGTTATACAAGCTGTAAACCCACTACATTACATTGTAGCAAAGTGTCATTTCTTCAGTGTTGTCACATGAAAAGATAATAAAATATTTACAAAAATGTGAGGAATATACTCACTTTTGTGAGATACTTGTAGATATTAGAATCATTTTTTGTGTCAAACACTTCTTCAACATTTAACTCCACTGAAAGCAAAAAGTGAAATAGGGGAACTTGTTTAATAAACTAGATACAATTAACATTAAAGTGATTCTAAAGCCTAAACATTTACCCTAATGTATTCCCTGCATTAAAGCGGAGGTCCACCCTAAAGTGGACCTTCCGCTCATCGGAACCCTCCCCCCCTCCGGTGCCACAATCGGCACCTTTCAGGGGGGAGGGGGGTGCAGTTACCTGGATAATCCAGGTAACTGCACCCACTTCCGGGACAGCTCTCTGCGGAAAGGGGCGTAACTTACGCCCCTTTCCGCAAGTGCCCGCCCCTTCCCCCAAGTGCCCCGCTGCCTGCTGGGAAACACACAGCTCCCAGAGGCAGCGGGGAGCGTCCTTATTGTGCAGCGCAATTCGCGCATGCGCAGTAGGGAACCGGGAAATGAAGCCGAAAGGCTCCATTTCCTGATTCCCATACCCAAGATGGCGGCGGCAGGACCCGACAGACGACCTAGCGATCGGCTTCGGGTGCCGACATCGCGGGCGCGCTGGACAGGTAAGTGTCACTATTTTAAAAGTCAGCAGCTGCAGTATTTTGTAGCTGCTGGCTTTTAAAAAAAAAAAACGCGGAGTCCCGGTGGACTCCCGCTTTAAGGTAAAAAAAAGTCTCAGTATTAGTATTGTCTTCTCACCTCCCCCTTATACTTACCCAAGTCCTCCTTTTATCCAAAGCTGTGCCCATATGTAAAGGCTTTCTCTCTCTTCTTGCTCTTACAGGCTTTACTTCGGCAGCAAGAGCCACTGGCTCTCACTGCTGTCAGTCAAATTGTGCAACAAGGGAGTCAGGGTGTGTCTCTATGGATGTAGGCAGCGTAGCTCAGGATCAAGCCTGCACGAGTGTCCCCACAGCAAGCATTTTGAAACGAGGAGTAGCCAGTAGGTGGACCTGAGAAATGGAGGATCAGGGCCGCTCTGTGCAATCCGATTGCACAGAACAGTTAAGTATAACATGTTACAAAAACAAAACAAAAAACAACAACTTTACAATCACTTTAAATTATGAACACCCATTTGTAAAACTGTCAGCAGCTACAATCGCAACAATGGACACACTCCCGACTTGTGTGAAGAAGCTTCCAGCTAATCCCTCATGTTTGACCGGAGTGAACCATTAATACAGCTGTTTTAGAAAATTACAGACCAGTTATTAGGGTTGAGGTGAGGTACGCTAAAAGAAATCCTCCTTACCACTTCTGACTAATGACAGTTGCTGTCTTAACTTACAAGAGGTTTCTATCATCACCACTGTCTTATCTACTATCTGCAGTGGATTGTAGACAGTGATGTTCAGATTACTACTTTATGTGGCTAGAACTGCTGGTTACATATGGTAGTTATAAGAAAATGATTCCGTACGGCTGCACTTCCAAAAGTCCTATTATTGAAGCTTCATATGACAAGTGGTTGACAGATGGAGCAGGGGACAAAGAGGTAGATGCGTTTCATGTAAATCATTTCACGCGCTTAGTCATTACCTGGTAATGATTACAATACACATTATGTGAGCTGGGCTAGCACCTGACTAGTGTGTGTGGGGATTAACTAGAGACTCACCCATCTGGAGCGCCTTTTTTGTTTCATTGCTGGTTACATAGTTAGTCATGTTGACAAGACATGTCCACCGAGTTCAACCAAAAAAAAAAAAAAAAAAAAAAAAAGATCGGCATCTTCTTCGTGCTAAACCACAGTTGATCCAGGAGAAAAGAACCCTTATAAAGAATGATCAAATCTACAGTGTTGTTACTTTTTTTCTTCTTATTAAGAACTAGTTACAGTTTGTGCTTTAAAATAAAAATAAAACATTTCTAAACATTTGTCATTTTAGAAGCACTCGGCAGATAACTAGATCATTTGGAAGTCGATTCCATGTTTTCACAGCCCTTACTGTAAAGAAGCCTTTCCATATGCAAATTTTACACCTATTTTTTCTTCTTCAGACAATAAACTTAAACTGAACTGCTGTGCTTTTTATCAGAGATACAGCCCCTCATACTGCTATGTATCTAGCTTCTCTATACGTTTATTCATATTCGTTGTCCTCATTAGTCCAGGATATTTTTTTATTGCCAGAGAGATTTGAATAATGCCCACAATCTAACATTTCTAAAATGATAAGCAGTCATGCAAATATATTTTAGTCCCAGTTATAATTTCAAAAAATCATTGTCACAAGGGAAATATGAAAAAACACCACTGCCAACTCTTCCTTCATAGAATCCTTGTTGCCTGGCTGTCATGCAGAAACTTTGCCTTCAGTAGTTTCTGAGTCACTGGCTCAGCACATAGGTAAATGCAGATAAGGCACTATGTGTCCTCCTTCAGCCCTGTGCATTACAGTAATACGTGATTGCTGGTATGTTGCAGTGCTATGCATTTAGAGTGGCAACCCAATGCACTTGTGTTGCAGCAGCGCAGCACAATGCACATACCATACGTTGTGATTTACTGTGTAAAAAAAAAGGTTGTGTTGGTTTTTACATGTGTTAAGGTATGCCAGCATATTCATAATTAACTGGTTGGCTTATTGCAGCACACCTTATCACATGCAATTCAATGCATACTGAGTGGGCCCTAACTTATTTATGACTTTTGTGTGCTATAAGAACGTCCCAGGTCAATGCCTTACAAATTCTGAAAGTTGCAAAAGAGCATTTTCAGAGGGAGCCCAATAATGACAGTCCCCACATTTCCAGTCTTTGCACAGGTCACAGCCGAAGGCCAATATTTATTTTGTTATTTATTACAGGTACTTCTTCTCATATAACTGCGCCATTGAACTAAATATAAATATACGTGCTGCTACTTAAATGCAAATAATAAAACAAAGGGTGAAAAACAATGTAGTGTCAATCTACACAATCACAATAGAGCAAAATAACAGATCTACGGTGTTCAAAATGTTCCACTTTATGAAGAGTTGAACTATTTTCACAAATTGATTCTTTTTGATATTTGAATTAATTTATTTATGATGGACACTTTTTTTGATTCTATTATGGACACGTTTGCATAATTTTTATTGTTCTTTTGCGCTACTGTGATTGTGTAGATTGACACACCATTGTTTTTCACCCTTTATTTTATTACAGGTACTTATTATGACACCGTCAATTATCGCATTGCTTTACATATACAGTATATTGTACATTCAAATCAGTCCCTGCCCTCAAAAGGAGCTTCCAAGGTCCCCAACTCACATTCATACATACTAGGGCCAATTAAGTCAGGAGCCAGCTAATTTACCAGCATGTCTTTGGAGTGTGGGAGGAAACTGGAGTACCTGGAGGGCAAGGACACTCTGTGCAGCTAGTGCTGTGGTTGGTATTCAAACCGGCAACCCTGGTGCTGCTAGGCGGAAGTGCTAGCCACTTAGACACTGTGCTGCCACATGCACAGGTTAAAGTACATCTCTGGGTAAAAAGTTATCCACCTTCCACCCACCTCTCATGCATCCAGTACATTGTTGTTTTTATTTAACTTTTTATAAACACTATTTTATTCCATTGTCCTAGTTGCTCACTGGTGCAGTATCTGGGTACTGGGGACCAGTCCAGTGATGCAGATGTGCTCACACAGGCCTGTCCCCAATGGATTCCCTCTTTCTGATGCCACCACAGACTCTTTCGGGGTCCTGCGAGTACCATGTCCCTGGACAACCATTAGGAAGTGTCAAAACCAAGCAGGTAGTAAAAACGAATCACCCCTTCTTCATTAACCGCTTCAATACAGGTCACTTTTACTCCCTTCCTGCCCAGGCCAATGTTCAGCTTTCAGTGCTGTCACACTTTCAATGACAATTGTGCGGTCATTCAACGGTGTGCCCAAACAACATTTTTATATTTTTTTTGGTATTCAATCGCCACTGGCTTTCTTTTTTTTTTGCCAACAAAAACAAAAAAATAACAAAATTTTGAAAAAAAATGGTTTTCCTTAGTTCCTGGTAGAAAATTTTGTAAATAAGTAATTTTTCTCCTACTCCTACACTGATGAGGAGGCACTAATATGCAGCACTGATAGGTGGCACCACTGATGAGCAAGCATTACTGATTGGCATTCACTGATTGGCAACACTGATGGGCACTGATAACCAGTACCCTGATTATCTGTGCAGGAGGTGGTTAAACAGAAGAAAAGACTCTAAACTGCAGCATCATGTCGCCACAGATTTAGGTAGGTAAAAAGGACATTTAGTCCCTGTACTACACTGATAACAGTCCTTTCAGCACACAGTCTTTTATTGGTATTGGTACACATTTACAAACATTCAAAAACGACTTATTAGGTAGGTTAAATCGAATTGGTTATGGATGATAAATAAACTAGATGGATTCTCCCAGCCTCACAATTACATTTATTTTCACAGCAATTCTGGGCAAATGTTCCATTTAAGTGTTCTGTTCCCATGGCACCTCTGAAAGGTTCAAATAGCATACACATTATTTTTTGCTTAACCCATTTCCATCCAACATCCGATTCATAACAGTTTTCTACTTAAATGAAGGGGGATACATACATACACACACACATACACATATACACATATATATATATATATATACACACACACACACACACATACATACATATACATACACACATACATACATACACACATACATACACACACACATACATACATACACACATACACACATACATACACACACACACCGTATATAAAATGTTTTTTTTTTTTTTAAAGGACCTTTACAATCATTTCAACATAAAACAAAGTAACTTTTACAGTTGTCACCAGGAAAAGAGGGGTACATTTCCAGTGATAACTGTCAAAGTTAGATATTCCCCTCATTTAAAGGAGAATGCCTCCCACTTCATGTTGTGTCTTTTGGTCAGAAAATGAATGGAAACCTCCTCAGCAGTGATAAAACCCAACACAGTTTCTTGTTCTTCCCCACACTTCTCAAATCTAGACAAGGGTTTTGGATGGATTTCCAGTTTAAACTCTATTTTTGTTGAAAACAAAATTTCCTTTGGGTAATCTATGTACATTGTAGGAAGTTTAACAAACTTTGTTGTAGATTCCTACTTTTTTTCTCTGCGGAAGAAATGGCTGTTTAGCCATGTCTTTTCCAGACTTCTTCCTGAATGGAAGAGTCTACAATCATTCTAACCACCTGGTAAAATCTCAGTGTTCATATACTGTAATAATGAGGAAATCTGCAGTGTCGGCATGACTTTAGTAGTTAACCCTTATGGAGTATCTCCCAAAACTAAAATTACTGTTACAGGAAATACCTAAAAGTTGACTTGTACCTTGGTGCAGACTTCCAAGAAAATCAAACAGTGGACAGAATGTCTCCAGGTTGCTATATTGCATTGAGTTTTTTGAGAGGTTTAGAAAGAAAAAAAAAAGATGGCAACAGCAGTTTGAAATGAAAAGGTCAATTTTCAATACCATTACATTTCAAAATGGCCTGTGCAGCAATTGTATATGCAATATTTTTTGAATGAGAATGAAGTTCTCCATTAAGCCTGATCATTCTGACATATTGAGACACACTCAGGACCACTGTTCTCGAACGTTTGATTGGCAATGCAGGGTTTCACCAGCAGGAGTTGCTGAAGGATAGCTTCCAATAACTACACAATTTATACATATACTGTATAGTTGTCAGTTTCAGCTGCTGTGAGTCATGGCAGGGAGCGACAGTTCCCCCTTTTTTCTTTTTTCTTTATTTGAAGTGTACAAAGTGGCAATTGGTGCCTTCCCAAGCATTGCAATAAAATGCAAAACGTCTGCAGCTTACGGCACTGCGCCTCCAGGCTGCACCTCACATTGCAGTATGACCAGGGCACACAGAAAACAATTGTATTCTATGTGCCCTAGCAGGTATTCTTCCAGTGCAGAAAAAACACCAGTCACTGCACATGTGATGTGTGAATGAACTCTTAAACACAACTACAAATGTTTACATTAAGATGAACGTTAGATGTAGTACTGACAAATTTCCACTGGGTATTGGGAAATGTGTAGAAGATTATGCAAGATTCAAACCCAATGCGCTGGTGAAAGCTCCAGCCAAGTCACCCAGTGATACTAACCCTGCTGAGTGCTAGCTTTCCAAGGGTCCCTCCTGCCTGATGTCCAACTCTGAAAAGAAAAAAACTGAAGTGCACACCAGGAAGCCACCCTGATCACAGAGTATCCGAAAGTCTTCAGGCTTATGAGACGAAGCCTTTCTGACACTCTGAACTGGGTGGCTTCCCAGTGTACGCTTCAATTTTTTTCTCTTTTTAGATTTTCCTCTGAGATTATTCTACGGCTTGAGTCAGTAGGAATACTATAGGAGTCAGTAGGAATACACCATAGCTGTACTAATGGTAATGTCATACCGGTAGCCAATAGGGGTTGTGTAAAATAATTTTACCTCTCTGTAGCACGTTCGCATGAGTTGTAGGTACCCAGAGAAATGTGCTCTTCTCTGCTCTTTGCACACTTGGATGGATGGTCGTTGTTCACTAATTTCTGTATAAAATTTCTTACATCTTCATCTCAAACATACCGTTCCTCCTCACTGGCTAGGTAACAATCCCAGAAGCAGATATCTGTATCTGGTTTGGCACCTGCAAACTATGCAAGCTTTGGGTAATGTGCAAGTACTTGTAGGTCCACTTCCAATACCAGCATTTAGAAAAGTTTAAAAATTGTTTTTTTTGGTCCGGGATTATGAAAAGCTTTGTAAGTTTTGTTCATTTCTAGAGATGAGTGATTTCAGGAAGGTTTTTCAAAGTAGAAATGCATAAATGTGTTAATTGACCTGCTTGAAAATAAAATCAACTCTTTTTTAGTTCGAAGATTTTTTTTTTTTTTTTTTTTGTTTTAGTAGAGTGTATTTAGGATAGGTTTATGTCATTAAATGGTCTTTGTATTTCTTCCCTTATTTTTCTGTTTTCATTTTTTTTTTATCCCATCTTTTCACTTTCTGTGTAAAAATGTAAACTAGTGAGGCTAACAGGGTGCCATTCTTGGTACAGAAACAGGTCTAGGATAGTTGAAAGAAGCTTCTGGACCATTAGGGGCCATCGGAAGCCCACTGCATTTGTAAAAACCCTCAGAAACCATCTTCATTTCATGTTCTCCATAAACTCTACAACAATATGGCAAAATGTCAATATTCCACTAAAAGACAAATGATTTTTTTAAAATAAAGTTTTAAACACATTTAAAAAGTAAAATTTTGCTCATTCCTAGTGCCGACGTCTGTTAAAAAATTCTAGTTATAGTTGGGTAATCCTTTTTTTAAGGTTGATTTTTGGATATACATTTATAGAAGGGTATGTAAAGCTGGCCATACACATATAGAATTTTGGCTGGTCTGGATAGGAAGGTAGGGTCCAAGGAGAGACTACCGCCATCTTCACTATTTCTGTATACCAAGCTCTTCTGGGCCACCAGAAGCACCGAATTCTTTTCCTGCCTGATCCTGCAAAGAAGTCGTGGCAGTAGCAGAATAGGCGGGAATGCATAAATCAGAGAGAACTGATGCCACGGAGTTACCAACGCATCTGTCCCGCATGCAAGAGGATCCCTCGTTCTTGACACAAAGTTGTCGATCTCGTTGTTGAAACTGAACGCAAAGAGATCTACATCTGGAACCCCCCCAATCTCTGGCACATGGCCAAGAAGACGTCGGGGTGAAGAGACAATTCCCCTGGGACTAACTGCTGGCGGCTCAAGTAGTCCGCCTGCCAGTTCTCTACCCCTGGAATGAAGACTGCCGATATGCATGTCACATGTCTTTCTGGCCAGATTAAGATCTTGTTTACTTCTTCTTGAGCTGCACGACTTTGTGCCCCCTTGGTGATTGATATAAACCACTGCTGTGGCATTGTCGGACTGGATCCTGCCAGGGCAACCCTGCAACCTGAGTGTCAAGGCTTTTAGGGCTAGATACGCTGCACGGATCTCCAGAATGTTGATGGGTAAGGCCCTCTCAGTCTTGGACTATCTCCCTTGGACAGTCGACTGTGACAGGACTGCCCCTCAACCCGAAAGACTGGCATCTGTTGTTACCACTGTCCAGGTAACTGGTAAAAGGGATTTTCCTTTCCGCAGATTTTCAGGTATCAACCACCAGCTGAGGCTCTGACGCCTTGTAGGAGACAGATGCATCGGAAAACCTAATGCCTGAACCTTCTTGTTCTAGGCCGACTGCTGTTTTGCAGCAGCCTTGAATTAAACTGTGCGTAATGAACTGCTTCAAATGAAACCACCATCTGCACCAACAACCTCATACAAAGATGAATAGAAGGACCCTTCTTTGCCCTGACAGAATACCCTCTGCTGGGCTGTATCTATGAGCAGACCCAAATACTCTAGTCTTCTTACTGGTTTTAAAGAAGACTTCTCTAAGTTGAGGACCCAAACTAGGTATTCCAGGTAGTTGATTGTGGTGACCAAATTTTGGTCCAGGCGTGCTAGCGACCGGGTCTATCAAGAGCAAGTCATCTAGGTATGCTATTATTGTTATACCTTGGGCCCTTAATCTGGCCAGAGGAGGGAGCAAGATCTTTGTAAACACCTGAGGTATGGTAGCTAGCCCGAAAGGAAGAGCTACAAACTGAAAGTGGCGTTTTTCTACTTCGAAACGCAGGAATTTGTGATGAGCAGGGAAAATAGGTACATGCAGGTACGCATCATTGATGTCTATTGATGCCAGACGTTCTCCTCCTTGCAGGATGGAGACTACCGTTCGGATCGATTCCATGCGAAAGGACCATATCTTTAGAAATTGGTTTAAGGTTTAAGCACCTGTTTAACATGGTCTCTCAAATATTGACAGACTCCAATTGCTGCCACTGCAGGTTGAGTGCCTGCCAAGGAGAAAATGTTTTTTTAATAGGAATTCCAATTTTTTATCAGTTGGATCCCTAAGAATCTGAGCGTTGTCAACAGGAAAAGTCAGGCTTTTGTTTACGGAGGAAATGGTGGCGTTAACTGCCAATATACCCCACATCTTAGTAAATTTTTCCTCCATAGGATAAAGTGTAGAAAACGTTTTAGGAGGAAAGAAAAGTTTTTCTGGATGATCCCACTCAGAATAGATAAGCTTTTCCAGTAAACCATGAACGGGAAAGGCATGTGCAGTTTGGGTAGGCTTCAGTGAACCCAGAGAAGAAGTGGGTTCTTTAACTGACTCAGGTACGGGTAACTTAAATGTGGAGCGGACCAATCCAGCAAGAATTTGCACCAACATCTTCTCATCCTGAGAAGCTGAAGAGGGGCCTTCTCCACTAGATTCCTCACTGGAATCATCAGTCTCCTCCCAATCCTCTGAGGGGGATTCCTCTCTTTTATCCCAGAGTTCCTCACTCTGAGGGTCCTGGGTGACAGAGAGGGACCTAGGGCGTTTTCTTCCACTGAGTTAAGACACGATTAAGGCCACTAATCTTTCCTCTAAACCGTTTATGGTTGAGGAAAAAACCTCCTGTGTAATGTATACAGAGGATGAAGTGCCAGAAGCAGCTGCAGCTCCTGACCCCGACGGCTCTCCCTGGCCAGCCTCCCCGGGTCCTGCAGGGGAGGAAGGTGCTGCAGAGGGGGGGGGAACCTCAGAGCCTGAAGGGGACCCCTTTGAGCCCCTATTCTTTGGGGTACTTGTACCTCTTCTACCCATAGTGCAAAGCAACAAAAAGTAGAGGTACCACAAAAAAAAATGCACTGACTGCTGAGTGCTGTAGTTCAGCAACTGCTGCTACCAAGACTCAGTCTGGTGCCTAAGTAAATGCTGCCTGGGAATGCCTATGTCCTCCACACTCACATGCACCTGTCAGCTCTGTGTCCCTCCATAGGCTGTGTGCACCTGAAAAAGAGTGCACTTTAAAGCCTGTGTAGCCTAGTGCTCCGCCCCCACCTCCTCAGACCACTTCCGCCCCCGCTCGTTTTTTTTAAAAACTAGCGTTTCTCACATGAGCAGAGGCTCTAACCCTGCTGACAGGCATGGATGGGAGGCTGGGGCAGAGGAGAGGGAAGGGCCGGTGGATGTGAAGCCACTGTAATGGCGGCGGCGGATGGTGCGGTATGCTACTGCTCTCTGCCCAGGCCTGTCTCAGTCCTCTAATCCGTGGAGGGAGAATCCCAGAAGGAAAAAAAACCCTTACCTTCATCCTTCCTGGAGCATGGCTGGAGGAGCATAGAGCGTGGACACCAAGCAGCCAGAACAGACATGAAAAGTATGTGCTCTTGGCAGCCCCCCCGGTGGTGACTATAGGCATAGCATACATTTACTTAAAAGGAGAAAACCTACTAGAATTAGAAAAATTCTTGAGGAGTCTCGCTTACCTTATCCAGCTGCAGCATTTAAATAACAGACCCAATATTCACCTCTCACGGTGGACTCCGTTAGGAAAAAAACCTCCAGAGACTGGGGGCCCCCTTGAATAGGGGGATCTGCAGTTCTGGGCCTGTAAAGCACCCTGCCAGGAATATGGATGAAAAAAAACAAATACTGGGTCCCAGGGTCCAGCTCTCTAAAAAGAGAAGCGTTACAGGTAAAACCATGTTTCTTCAGACACGAGGCCTGGGTACCATCCAATTCGGCCTGGAAAAGACACTTTGAATGGATCCGGTTGCATAGCTGGCCCCAGTAAGGAATATTCCAGTGGAGCTCAGCACAGCACATCTTTACTTGCGACCAACACCTAAGACACTGGCAAAAAAACTGAGGTACCTCCAGTGGGGGGGGGGGGGGGGGGGGGGTTATATGGAGGATTGAACTTCCTGTCTAGGGTGTGCCAGTGTCCAATCACCTAGTGATACCCTATAACCCATCAGTAATTACTGAGTCTCTGTGTCCCATGAGGTACGAGAAAGAAAATATGTTTTCAAATAAGATTTTTTATTTGTAGTATACCTTATACAAGTTGGGGTATTCCAAATTGTTTTTTTAATCTTTATTTTTTTTTCTTTAAAAATTCTATTTAAGACAAGGTATTTTTCATGTGGGCTCCTGTTTATTAGCATTAAAAACCCTGACAAAGGCTCTAATAATTCGATATCACCTCCAATACTCAAAGTAGGAAAAAAAAAGAAAAAAGGAGTTGCACGTTAGCTCTAGTTCATTCCCATATATATGATTTTACATTCCATTTAGAACAAACATAACACTCAAGAATGTACAGCATCCATTAATAAACACTATGTTACACATATAATGAGACAAATACATTTTCAGCAAGGTACATAAAAAATATATGCTTTATGAAATGCCATACTTCATATAGGTCTAAAAGAGTCTAAGAAATGTTTAAAAGAGCTACGGCCTTTCACTCCCTTCTGCAATCTAATGTAGCTTGGTGCTGCAAAGCTTCATCTATAATGCAAATTGAAATAAAAAAAAAAAAAAAAAAGGTTTAAGAGGATTGCACTTTAAATTCATTCACTCCCCTCTCTTCGTGACTTATCCAGCACTGAATTAATCATCGTTCACAGTGTCTTATACAACTAATTCCAATTTTGTTTCAGTAGATTGCAAAGAAAAGAGAGGATTAAAAGTAATATACTTTAAGAGAGCTACTGCATCGATAGGGGTGCACAAAACCATGCAGCACTTAGCAGAAGGAGAGGTGAAACTCATTGCAATTTCTTCAAAGAGATATTGGCCAGACAAGGGCAAACACTGAATTTTAACAATCAAATTTGTGCTGAACTAGATAAGAAACCGACGCCTAGTTTTCAAGCAGAGATTAGAAACCTGGCCGATTTAAACAGGAATCTAAAAATATATTTCCCAAACAGAGGTTTAATTATTTAAAATCAGTTTTAGGGCAATTTTACATTTACGTGGTAGTGCAGTCACTGTATGGTGCCATCACAAAGCTGTAACTGTAGTTTTTATATACCGTATTTATTGGCGTATAACACACACTTTTTCCCCTTAAAATCAGGGGAAAATCGTGGGTGCGTGTTATACGCCGATCCCCCGCCGATTGTCTGCTCATCTGTCTTTTCTGCCGGTCTCGGCAGCTTTCGGCTATTTTCGCCCACTCTCGGCTTCTTTCGGCCATTCTCGGTGGCTTACGGAAGCCGCTGAGAAAGGCCGAAAGCCGCTGAGAACGGCCGAAAATAGCCGAGACCGGCTGAAAATAGCCGAGAACGGCTGAGATCTACCGAGCGCCGCCGAGATACACAGGACATCTGCTCTGTATCTCGGCGGCGCCATTTTTAAACGGAAAGCCTGCAAAAGAAACTGACAAGGCTGCAAATGACTGACAAGGCTGCAATGGAAGGCTGCAAATGACATGCAGGGCTGCAAATGACACTGACAAGGCTGCATTGATGGGCAATTAAATGTAATTTTTTTCCTTAAACTTCTCTCCTAAAAGTTTTTTCTTTAAAATTCCCTCCTAAACTTGGGCTGCGCGTTATACGCCGATAAATACAGTATGCTTTATAGTAAATTTTCCATTTGTGCAAGTTCCCCCCTGAATTGTTTCCTTAGTCGTCCATTCACAGGTATAGGCCCAGCTAATGTAGCCAAATTTCCTTACCAAGTAAGTAGATACAACTGAGCTGATTTATATCTATGTGCTGCAGCAATATGAGTGCTACCACAACACACAGCAATGCAATGACACATTAAAAAGAGAAGTCCCCCCCCCCCCTAATTATACTTACCTAGGTGGATGCACCATCGGTCCGATGCTGCATCTGTCCCCACCGCCTCTACACAGAATTGAGCGATCGAACATTGTCGATTGCTCTGTTCTCTCAACGCTCTGCCCCCCCCCATGCTCACTGGAGCGCTGGGCTGTGGACAGACGGGGAGCGACCATCATGTTTTCAGAGTGGCTGAGACGGTATCCAGATTGTCGTGATGACGTGGTCCCTGGACTGATTCCAGTGGTGTCAGCAGAGAGTGGTGTTTGCAAAACGAATTGCACTCCTATGACCCATAGGAGAAACCCAGCCAAACGAGCTCAGGCTGGACTTCTCAATTAACCTTAGCTCACTCCCTCAGTCTCCTCACGCATCACTTACTAACAGACATACCTGTCTGGATGTCAGACCTTTTCCTCAAACTCAACTTGTCCAACACCAAGCTCATAATAATTTCTTCTCCCACTTGCCTCTTCCCCTGACCTCTGCCAAGGGCAATGGTGCAACCATTTACCCGTCCCCGCATGCCAGTGTGCAAGGTGTTAACCTGGATTCTGAACTTTCCTTTCAGCTCTGCATCCAATGCAAGGCTTGCCACCTCAACATCTCTAAAATATGTCCCTCTCTAACCAATGAAACCACAAAGCTCCAGATTCACTCCCTGGTTATCTCTCGCCTTGACTACTGCAACTCCCTCACCATTGGCTTAACCTTTAAATAGGCTATCCCCCTTCAGTCCATCATGACTGCTGCTGCCAGACTCATCCACCTTTAAAACTGCTCAGCATCTGCTACACCTCTCTGCCAATCCTTCCACTCACCAACAAATTAAATTCAAAATACTAACAATACCTTGCAAAGCCACCCACAACTCAGCCCTCAGCTACATCACCAACAGAGTCTCAAAATACCAAACAAATCGTCCTCTTTGTTCCTCCCAAGACCTCCTGGTCTCTAGCTCCCTCATCACCTCCTCCCATACCTCCAGAACTTCTCCCAAGCCTCTCCCAACATTTGGAGATCACTACCCCAATCTGTCCAACTATCTCCAACTCTATCCACTTTTAGACAATCCCTGAAAACATCTCTCTTCAGAGAAGACTATCCTGCCTCCACCTCATAACAACTGTACTTTTATTTTCATCAACTCATTTTATCTGCACACAACTGAACTAGAACAATAAGGTTTTCAATTGGAAGTACTGTAATTTCACGAGAGTTGATTTCACTAGCAAAGTTTCTCTACTATGAAAGAAAAACAAAACAAACAAAAAAAAAAAACAGAAGGATGGTAAATTTAGCTCCCGTGCATATATTTAACAATTATCCCATTCTGCCATTCTACAAGTTTAATTAGAGTATGTCAGGATCTGATGGAAAACATCCCTGTAAGCTGACAGTAATGCTTTCAGAAGTGCATCTGCTCACAGGGAGTATGGGAATAGGTTACAAAAATATATTCCCTCTCAGAGAATATAAATATTATATAAAGGTAGAACTGGCAGAAGTGCACTCTGTCTGCCACAGTACAAACAGCGTCTAAAAATGTTAAAGGAGAACTACATGCAGACCACAAAACTCAGTGATAAATAAGCCATAAATATAGTCACTTACCCATAGATCTCCAGTACATTTTTTTTTTGGAAGAACTGTTTCATAGAATAGCTAAGAATCCATGCTAGATGTTGGCTTAACGCAATTTGAAAGACTGGCTTGTAATACCCAGGAATTCTGTGAATGCTTCAGTGTGATACTTCCAAAATATTAACAATGTGTCACTGTTGGTATGGCTTGCAACCAACCAGCAGACTGTCAGGAGTTCATAGCAAGGAGAATTATTATTGTGCCTGCATTGGACTTCCTATGTATTGAGGTGTACCAAGGAATCAACCAGACAGGAAGTGAGAATCAATCTCCCTAGCAGGGACACAAACCTGACACAAGTTATATTTTTATATGTTTTTCCTTTCTGTTCAAAGCTAAACTACTTCTGTCCCTGGCCAACTCTGACACTTTTTACATACACTATATTGTCAAAAGTATTGGTACGCCTGCCTTTATATGAACTTTATTGGCATCCCAGTCTTAGTCCGTAGGGTTCAATATTGACTTGGCCCTTCTTTGCAGTTATAACAGCTACAAATCTTCTGGGAAGGCTGTTCACAGGATTGTCAGACCAGTTCCTCCACCCCAAACTTGCTCATCCATGTCTTTATGGACCTTGCTTTGTGCACTGGTGCGCAGTCATGTTGGAAAAGGAAGGGGCCAACCCCAAACTGTTCTCAAAAGGTTGGGAGCATGAAATTGTCTAAAATTTCTTGGTATGCTGATTTCAGTGCACAAAAACACAATGCAATACCCAAGTTGATGGTAAAATATAAAACGTGATGTTATGCTGAGTAAATGGATACCAAACATGGCACATTTTAAAATTACGCATGCTCATGGAATGGCGAAAAACGATGGTACATGAAATTATCCATAGGTGACGCTTTACAGTTTAACATTTTCGATTTACACAGGAGGTCTGGTGCTAGAATTATTGCTCCAGTTCTGCTGTTCACAGTAATACATCAGCATGTGTGGTGCGATCACCTTTTATGAATGTGTGCAGGACCTATGCATGCACTTTTTTTTTTAGACTGTCTCTAATTTTTTTGATCAACTTTATTGCTAACATAAGGGATGAACAACATCCCTTATGATAGGATGGACAGTGACAGGTACTCTTTACAAAGAGATCTAGGGTCGATTAGACCCCAGATCTCTCCTCTAGCCCTGAAGCGATTGTGGTCCCTCACCCTGTAAAAAAAAAAAAAAAAAAAAACATTTAGTTGAAAATAAAAATGAAAGGCAAAACATTTGTGTATAGATATGAGAAAAACAAAACAAAAAAACAAACATTATAAATACCTTTTTTCCCTTTTTTATAAATGAACACATTCCCCCAGTTCTTAGCTGCATAAGAGCTGGGGGAGGAGAAGTAGCAGCACACAGCTTCCTGGTGAATGGCTGTGCAGCGGGAGCATGTAAGGACAAGTCTGAGAATTGGAGGAATTCAGGCCAATTTCCCACCACAGCTAGAGAACGGACCACTGTGTGTTCTCCTGCTTAGTGTGGTCAGTTTTTAATAAGCAAGCAGAGGGGCTGGCATGCACACCAGGGGTTGCACACAAAGGAAGCAACACAAAGAGAACAGGATACTTTTTCATACAATGGTACAGCAGGCACATATCAGGAATATGAAATGTTGGGATAACAAATGTTTTAAAAACATCAGATCAAACCCAGATCAAGGGCTTGTTTACATCAGACCGAAAACGGAAGGGACAAAATACTTGATGCTTCCATGTTTTAGACCATAGAAATGATCTGGAATGTTTCGGCCCTCATCATCTCTATGGTCACCTGTTGGGAACCACTGGCTTCAGTCCCAGGCCCCTGGTGGAATGGGAGATCTTGGGAAGGTGGCGGGAGAAGGCGACGCCCTTCTGCCACCTGTAAAAGTGATCCAGCTGCTAATTAGCCACTAGAATTGCTTCTACATTATAGAGCATTGCCAGCCGAAATGTCGCAGAGGCTGAAGTGGTTAAAATTAAGTTTTGATTGGAACTTTTTCTTGGATCGTAATCAGGGTTCTTAAAGCAGATGTTATTTGTTGTGACCATAACCATTTTCCATAATGTACAAGCCTGCACAGCATACTTGACCATTATTACACACTTATCTCTGGGTCTCCTCTGCTCCAGCACTGTGAGGTCCAAGCTTCCCACATTCACTATGTCCCCACCAGTGCTATACTCTTCTCTTCCTTCTGGTCCGTTGTCTTTTTACGTCACCCACTGAGGAGGCACTAATAGTGTAACTCTGGAGTTGCATTATCTTGGTACCCAACTCCATTACTGGCCTCTGCAAGATGCCAGGACTGTAACATATAAAAAGAAGGGAAGGCGCATTACCAAAGATACCATTTTGATGAAGGTAAATGGCAATGATTATACTGACATAGAAACGTGGTATACAAGCATATCATTGCAACAGCAATAGTAACTAGAAAATGCATTTTCTGGAGAAAATGCGTGGGAATGCTGAATAGCATCAAAACTGCCCCATCATATTGCCCCCATCAAAACTGCCCATCATATTCCTCTAATATAAATCAGTACATGGTGTGGCTGTGCTCCCCCCCCACTGCCCATCACTGTGTTTAAGAAGCGTTGTTAACCATGGAAACAAAACAGACAACAAAAGCCTGGCTGCCCTAAATTTAATGAAATTTTCAGAAATTATCACTAAACTTAAACAGCTTTTTCACGAAAACTGTAAAATATAATCAAACTGAAAAGATATAGCCAGATAGCTGAATATTTTGTTAACATTTTAAAGTTTGTTTGGCATCTGTAGGTGAATGTATGAAGGAGCTGAAACTTTTGGCAGCGGAAGAAGATTTTATGGATTTTAAGTATGCTCTCATTGACTTCAATGTTAAAAAAAAAAAGTGTTAAAAAGCTTTTATTTTAAAAAGTATAAATAGTAGAAAAAAAGTTGAAGGAGAGCACACATCAGCTGAAAGATCTGAACATTTTAAAAGTTGAATGGCTTTAATAGCTGAAAGTATGCAGAAGTTACACAGAGCCAAAAAACGTACAGAATAATAATAAAATGATGATGATGATGATTAATAAATAAAAAAAACGAACAATAGTGGGACTGCTAAAGAATTCCCACTAATTATGTCTACAGCTGGAACCGAAGGTGTGTTGCGGACCAGACGGTATTGCAGAGTGGCCAACGTGTTTCAAGGGAGAACCCACTTCTTCAGAGCCAAAGCGATGCCAGGACTGTACACTGTATTGCTTATGTGGCGCAATCAGTGTACAGTTTTAAACAGATTTACTAGCAGGTACGTAATACAATTTTGTGACAGAAGAGACTTATAAAGTCTTTTCTATTATAAGATCATACTTGCTGGCAGATAGATTAGCTTTAAACTAGAAACCAATTCCAGACTGTCTAGATACTGGAGTTCAAGTGCAGATTCCTCAACCACCAAAAACAAGTCTTTTCTTTGGCAACGGTTACAGAAACTGCTGCCAAATATGAACTCTTCTGCTTGCGAAAGCAACTCACCTGTACAAAAACTGCACTTTGGTCTGTCCCCAGGAACCCAGCCATTAATTTAATGGGCACTGCCATTTTGCCTCTTACAGAATACAAAAGGTTCAAGTGGAATTCCAGGTTCAGATTTCACGTTAAAGAATTCATTTGGGCCAAGCTGCCCCAAACAATTGCCACAACAGAAAGAAACTGACACAGAAAAAATGCTCGACTCAATTAAACGCAGCGTTTAGGCGTGCTTAGCATTTTCAACTGTAAATCGATTATAGTGAAAAATGAGCAGAGGGGAATGTTTTTGAAAAAAATTCTTAGAAATGCAAACGCACATAAGCACGTGCAGTACGAGTCATTATCAGCATTTTTAATGCCACTAATGTGAATATCAGTAACAGTCTTGCTAAGTCTTTATGTCTTAAGGAAAAATGGAGTAGAACAGCTGAGGTAGCAGATTATGAAGGCACATCTACGTTTATAAGTTTGGAGAATTGAAAGGTTCATGGCAAGTGGACCTGAACGTACAATGCAAAGATGTGCTATGGTATAGGGAACATTTATAAATATTAATTGTGACCAAGCACAAGTGCCCTGAAAATGTTTATCTTCTGTCTGGAATTGCTCCTGTGAAATGCTTCCTAGGCACTCCTGTCTCTACAGCTTCCTAGCTGTATATATATACAGGCAAGATCTAAGGCACTGGTGGCTCTGGCTGCTAGTCTTAGGAGATTTGGAGTGAGATTTGGCAAGATCACTACTGTGCTAATCACTGGTCCCCTTAGTCTAGGCTTGTGATGGCGAACCTTGGCACCCCAGATGTTTTAGGACTACATTTCCCATGATGCTCCACTACACTGCAGAGTGTCAGAGCATCATGGGAAATGTAGTTCCAAAACATCTGGGGTGCCAAGGTTCGCCATCACTGGTCTAGACTCTTAAATAAGAATTTTAGGCCTTAAGCACACTGGAAGTTTTGCAATCTCTCCTAGCCGTTTTTCCTCCTTGACTCAGTTACTCTTTAAGACTATTTTCCATTTTCAACAAGTAAGTAGAGGGTCTTCAAATAGGAGCTGTGTTGTTGTGAAAAATGTCAAGTAGTACTTTCTAGCTGCCCAAGGGTTTCTTTTTGCCCATATCACAAATAGCTGAGCTGTAGAGAGATCTCCTCTAGCTGTCAAAGGGTTTAGCACTTTATCATGGAGTGTAGAAGACACCTTTAAAAAGCTGAGATGTAAGCCCAGGGCATAGTTTACCATAGGGTCTCTGTTCAATAAAAACGTCACGAATCGTATACATTATACAAATATTTGTGGTCATTTGCAGTCCCTTACATCAAGGTCCCTCCTTACAATAGCGGCACTATCTGAGTAAGCCTTAGGATTCCCCTCTTACATCAAGGTCCATATCCGAGTCCCCCTTACATCAGGGACACTACCTGAGTAAGCCATAGGGGCCCCCCCCCCCCACATCAGAATCCCCATTTGAGGTCTTCCCTTACATTAGGGACGTAGCAGAACCCCTCCTACATCCGAATCTGCCTTAGGAATTCCCCCTTATATCAAGGTCTCTATCAGAGCTCCTCTTATACCCACCCCCGCTTCCTCATCAGAGTCCCCCCTTACAATAGGGACACTGAGTAAGCCTTCGGTTTCTCTCTTACAGTTGTGCTCATAAGTTTACCTACCCTGGCAGAATTTATGATTTCTTGGGCATTTTTCAAAGAATATGAATGATAACACAAAAACTTTTATTTTACTTATGGTTAGTGTTTGGCTGAAGCCATTTATTATCAAATCAACTGTGTTTACTCTTTTTAAATCATATTCACAACAGAAACTACCCAAAATTACCTTAATCAAAAATTTACATACCCCAGTTCTTAATATTGCCTCCTTTAACATCAATGACAGCTTGAAGTCTTTTGTGGCATTTGTGGATGAGACTATCTTTTCAGATGGTAAAGCTGCCCATTCCTGTTGGAAAAAAGCCTCCAGTTCCTGTAATTTCTTGGGCTGTCTTGCATGAACTGCACGTTTGAGATCTCCCCACAGTGGCTCAATGATATTGGAGGTCAGGAGACTAAGATGGCCACTCCAGAACCTTCACTTTATTCTGCTGTAGCCAATGACAAGTCGACTTGGCCATGTTGTAATGTCCAAGTATGACCCATGCGCAGCTTCCTGGCTGATGAATGCAAATGCCCCTCCAGTATTTTTTGATAACATACTGCATTCAACTTGTCATCAATTTTGACCAAATTTCCTGTGCCTTTGTAGCACACACATCCCCAAAACATCAGCGATCCACCTCCGTGTTTTACCGTAGGCCTTCTTGACTCCCCTCTAAATGTAGCGTTTATGTTTGTGGCCAAAAAGCTAAATTTTGGTCTCATCACTCCAAATGTCTTTGTGCCAGAAGGTTTGAGTCTTGTCTCTGGGCTGTTTGGCGTAACATTAGCAGGATACTCTTCCAGCAACGCGACCATGCAGCCCATCTTTCTTCAAGTGCCTCCTTACTGTGCATCTTGAAACAGCCATGCCACGTGTTTTCAAAGAGTCCTATATTTCCCCTGCTAATTTGTGGGGTTTTCTTTGCATCCCGAACAATTTTCCTGGCAGTTGTGGCTGAAATTTTAGTTGATCTACCTGACTGGTTCGGTTTCAACAGAACCCCTCAATTTCCACTTCTTCATTAGAGTTTGAACACTGCTGATTGGGATACTCAATTCCCTAGATATCTTTTTATATCCCTTTCCTGTTTCTTTTGCTTTTCCTATGACTCAGAATCCAGAAATGCCAGTGCAGCACTGGATGAAAGATGCAAGGGTCTGTCAGGAGTCAAAAAAAAAATCACTGACCTTTTATATATACACACACACACACACACACACAATAATTACAAGCAAACAGATCACAGGTGAGGATGGTTACCTTTAATAGCCAAACCACTTGTGTTCATGTAATCAGGCCAAAATTACCAGGGTATGTAAACTTTTGATCAGGGTCATTTGGGTAGTTTCTGTTGTCATTAGGATTTAAAAATATAAACACAGTTGATTGATAATAAATGGCTAGCTGTTGGCCAGATACAATTCTGTAGCAGGCTGTTTGGAGACCTGTGGTTTACTATTTCCAACTGTATTTTAAACAGCAGTAATGGCAGAGTGTTTAGTTTTGGTTTAAAATGATTACTGCCACAGCTGTCTGCTATGAAGTGTATCCCTTAGGAGATAATTATACATATTTTATACAGCTTACTGCATCAGTTTTGCAGATGTAGCAAAATCACCTTTAAGAAATGCTGCAATATTTTACACATTGCTTATGCCCTGTATTAACAATAAGTGGTGTACCTTCATTGAATATGCCAACAGTGTGGATCACAACTGACAGAATCATAGAAGAGAAGTCATTGTTACACCAAGACTGTTCATTTCAAAGTATATACGATTTCTTCTAAAAATTCACAGATATTAAGGTGGGTTCACACTACAAACTGCATGGGAATCGCAAAGGAACCACCCTGCATTCTTGGTCAATTCACATGCGATTCAGTGTGGTGCGATTTGAGCCCATCAATTTTCGAAGGGCTCAAATCGCACCGTATTACACTGTAGATGTGCAGACACCTTTTTTTGAGCCACACTGCAGGCAGATCACATGGTTGCTTTGTACCATGCAAACCGGTGCAGGCAAATACACTTTGTTTGCGACCTACATTTGGGGTGTTGTCAATTTTGCAATTTGCATGCAGTGTGGGGGAAACGCGCACGGATTGCACCATTTCCCACACTACATAAGTGTGAACCTAGCCTTAAAGTAAAGAAAGTATCTTTTTTGGATTTAGAGAAGATCTGTAAAGAAGAGTGGACCAAAATCCCTCCTGAGATGTGTCCAAACCTGGTAACCAACTATAAGAAACGTCTTATCTCTGTGCTTGCCAACCAGGGCTTCTCCACCAAGTACTAAGTCGTGTTTTGCTTGGGGATCCAATTCCTTTTTTTACTCACTGTACTGCAACTCAATTCATAACATGTGTATCCTATGTGTTTTCTTGAATTTTGCCTGATATTCTGTCTCGATCATTTAAAATATACCTATGATAAAAAAAAATTATAGGCCCTTCATTTCTTTGAAAGTGGGCAAACTTACAAAATCTGCAGGGGATCACATTTTCCCCATTATAGATGTGTTGGCTATATTGATTTTCTATTTGAGTCTTTTTTTTCACCTGGTGATCCTTCCTGTAACACACTACCTGTACTAGGGTGGCAACACTCACTTACTCTACTGTATCTATGGAAGAGCAGCATTGATGGCATAGGACAAAGACTACAAAAGCCCTCCCCATGATCTTTTTTTTTTTTTAAACCCAAGTAGAGCTGTTTTATAGTTGGGAACAATGCTAACTGATGACAGTCAACACAAGCAGTGAGCATAGGAAGTTATCAGTTCAGATTTCTGGTAGGAGCAACATTTTTTTTATTGACCATATATAACCAAAACACCCTGGTATAATTAATTAACAGACCAAATAAAATATGTTCATACTTAGGACTTTAAAACTGTCACATCTCTGACTGCACACTTTGAGGGTTGGTCAACCCAAAAACTAATGTTTCAGTCTTCGGTAGATGACTAGGAGTCAAGTCGGCTTATTCCAACTTAGTGACAAAATCCATTTGACTAATGAACCTCTTTAGGGATTTAGTACATGTCAATTTTATAAGTGGGAATTTTATACTGAAATTAAATGTTATGCTAGAAGGAACAATTCTATGGTAACAGGAATGTGCTGTTCTATATTTGACTATAAATTAAAACTAAAGGACGTGAAAGTGTAATTTTACAATACTAAATGTTGCAAAATGGAGTAATTACTAATGTAAGGTATCATTTAGAATATGAAAAGGCATTTCATTTAAATAAGGCTCTGTGCTGTTCTACACTGTACATTTCTTTACAAAACAATTTTTTTCTTCCTAAAAATATCATTCAAATAATAGTAGGCAGGTTTCCATTAGGATTTCTGTAGTTATAAGTTATAGCACATGCACAAATGCAATTTATATATCAGCCAAACCATAATGACCACTGGCAGGTAATTATTATTATTATTATTCAGGATTTATATAGCTCCAACAGTTTGCACAGCGCTTAACAAAATGAAGACAGACATTACAGTTCCATTACAATTTGGTACAAGAGGAATCAGAGGGCCCTACTCATTAGAGGTTAAAACCTAGGATCATATGAATAACATTTATTAACCTCATTACAATTGCATCCAAAAGGCAGTGGAATATATTAGGCAGCAAGTGAACATGTTGTCCCTGAAGTTAATGTGTTGAAAATAGAAAAAAAATGGGCAAGAATTTTGGCTACTTTGACCAGGGCAAGATTGTAATGACTGAATGACTGAGTCAGAGTACCTCTAAAACTGCAGCTCTTGTGGGATGTTCCCGGTCTGCGGTGGTCAGGACCTACCAAAAGAGGTGAAAGGAAGGAAAACTGATGACAAGGTCATGGACAGCTCTTTGATGCTCATGGGGGGGGGGGGGGGGAAGGGCTGGCCCATGTAATCCAATTCAATAGAAGAGATACTGTAGTTCAGATTGCTGAATAGGTTAATGCTGGTTCTGATATAAAGGTCTCAGAACACAATGCATCACAGTTCATGTATGGGGCTGCATAGCTGCAGACCAGTCAGGCTTCCCCATGTTGATCTGTGTCCACAGCTTAAAGGACCTACACAATGGGCACATGAGCATCAGAACTGGACCATGGAGCAATGGAAGGTGGTAGCCTGGGCTGATGAATCACAGTTTATATCATGTGGATGGCCAGGTGAGGGTGTATTGCTTTCCTGAGGAAGAGAGGGCACCAGGATGCACTATGGGAATTTTGATCCATGGAGGTTCCACCTTGCAAATTAAAAGATCTGCTACTGGTAGCTTGGTGCCAGATACCACAACATAGCTTCAAAGGTCTAGTGGAGTCCATGTGTCAAATCAATATTAGATGGGTGGTCATTATATATATTGTGGCAGAGCGAGGCTCTGTCCTTATGAAATTGGAGGAAAAAGAGACACAGACAGAGTTTGCATATTTGCGGACTGCAAGACTACAGAGTGTAGCGTTTAAATGGAGAAAACTGCTCTGTCAGTTTTCTCCAGGTTTTGCTAGCTCCAGATGGGATTCTGTAGTTTGGAGATCCCTGAGAGTCATGGGTGGGACGGGATCTCCAACCCTGTGTCCGGGTCTTGACGATAGCGAGCAGGGTGTGTGCCCAGCTGCACACAGCCCATATAACGAGGGGCTGTTGGGAGTAGCGGGTGGAGGATGGTGGAGTGTGAGCAGCTTGCTGCTGGTTGAAGACAAACCTGTGTTTGGAGAGTGGTCTGCCCTGTGGGAGACTGTAGTCCGTGTAAGGGACTGGGAAAGGCTGACAGCCTTGGGAGTCAGGAAGACTAAGGAAGCCAGTGAGTCCAGGGGGCTGGAAAGAATTGATAAATCCGTTGGGAGCAAGCAGAGGAACTGCTGACGATTGAGAGCCAGGTGGCTTGGTATGTTTTCATTTGTGTGTTGAATGAAGTTAAACCCCTGCGTGGGATTCCTGGATGGACTATTGCTTTGTTTTTCCTTTAATAAACGTGGGCTACCAGGCCCTTAACTAGAAATGCCTGCCTGATGTGGACTGAAAATGCATCTAACCACTTGAGCGAAACACCCCAATGTCACAATATATATGAAATATACACACACACACTATATATATATATATATATATATATATATATATATATATACACACACACACACACATATACACACACACACACACATACATACACGCACATACACACACACACACACACACAAATACACCTCAAATAAATAAGGAACATAGCTCTTGTCAGCTATCATGCAAGAAATGACATTTTTGTTGTTGGTTGTGATGTTGTCATGGTGACAACGCACTGCAGGAGTAAAGTTGCCAGTGAATCTCTTTATAGTTTGAACACCCACTGATTTCCAATAGTGCACTGCTTTATTTGGAAGACAGTGGCACTAAGTATATGTTGCAGTTCAGAGCTAGAGGAGATGAACAGTGTAAAGAAGCCTGAGTGCAGCAAACTGTCATTTACAGATGTAATAGGAAAGGACAAGCCTGCTCAGGGGGACTGCACATCTAAAGGACAAAGCAAGAGCAAATCTGTCCAAAAGCAGCCCTTTGATGACAGTACAGGCTCACTGATGTGCAGACAGAGCCTGATCTATTATAAATTAGAAGCAGAGATATATCTTCTTTTTTAAAAAAAGCACAGCAGACACTGAATATGTACAGGTTTTTCTACAGCAATGCAGAAATGCCAAAAACGCCAATAGTTACAAAGATAATAATTAAGGACAAACAAAAATTTGGGTAAATACAGTAATATACCCGGCACACAATATTTCTACTGGACACTCCATGACTACAGGGTACTGGTCTTTGCCCTTTATCTGCTAATTAAGGTAATAACAGTGGTGCTAATAAGACCCCTTTCACACTGAGGTGCTTTACAGGCGATACGGCGCTAAATATAGCGCCTGCATATCGCCTGTAAAGAGCCTCTCCAGTGTGTAAGCCCGAGGGCTGGCAGGACACTAAAAAAAGTCCTGCTAGCAGCATCTTTGGAGCGGTGAAGGAGTGGTGTATACATTGCTCCTGCCCATTGAACTGAATGGGCACCGCTGGCAAATCGCTGCTGCGGGCCATTTTAACCCCTTTTCAGCCGCTAGCGGGGGTTAAAACCTCCCCGCTAGAGGCCGAAAACCCCTGCAAAAACAGCGGTAAAGCACTGCTAAAAATAGCAGCGCTTTACCGCCGACACCGCAGTGTGAAAGGGGCCTAATAAATTTTACACTTTCTATTTGAAACCTTTAAATAAAAATGCTGAAATGTTAAAGAGTACAAAGTTTGTGTTCAGGTTCTTTAAATTTTGGTAGGAGCAAACAATGACTGCATTGCCAGTGGACACATATGGCAAGTCATCTCTTAACTTGCAGAGCTAATCCACAAATAAAAGTACTAGGTGTGTACACAAGCATCAGTGCTTCAATCTGATGAAAGGAAGCTTGTTCATTATTTGACATTTGCCATGTCCAATGTTGTATACCTATGATAAACTTTACTTTTACAGTATTTTCTAAGCCAGTTATTTCATGTAAAATAGACTTTGAACTATTAACTTGCTGCCAGAGCTGTTTTTCTCCTTATTAATTATTTTTCTGCGCACACACACACACACACACACACACACACACACTAAAATGCACATTTTAGGTCTGATGATTAGTCAAAACCCCTGTTTTTGTAAGACTCTCTTCACATATATGCAAATCGGATGCGTTTGGAACCACATCTGATTCGCATAACATGTGAATCGTCAGCCCTCTCAATGCATGTGGTACACACGTGCGGAGCAGCCACAGTGCGTTTAAAAAAAAGTCCTGTGCGATTTTGGGTCCAGTTAATTATCATGGACTGTGGAAAATGTTGCATTCAATTTGGAAATCAAGGTCCCAGAGTCTGGAGGAAGAGTGGAGAGGCACAGAATCCAAGTTCAGTGAAGTCCAGTGTGAAGTTTCCACAGTCATTCATGATTTGGGGAGCCATGTCATCTGCTGGTGTTGATCCACTGTGTTTGATCAAGTCACAAGTTAGCGCTGCCCTCTAGCAGGAAATTATAGAGCACTTCATGCTTCCCTCTGCTGACCATCTTTATAGAGATGCTGATTTCATTTTCTAGCAGGACTTGGCACCTGCCCACACTGTCAAATGTACCCAATACCTGGTTTAATGATCATGGTATCACTGTGCTCGATTGGCCTGCAAACTCGCTTGACCTAAACCCCATAGAGAATCTGTGGGATATTGTCAAGAGGAAGATGACAGGACACCAGACCCAACAATGCAGATTGAGCTGAAGGCCGTTATCAAAGCAACCTGGGCTTTCATAACACCTCAGCAGTGCCACTCTATGCCTCACCCCTTTGATGCAGTAATTCATGCAAAAGGCGCTCCCACCAAATATTGAGTGCATACTATATTGTACATGGACATACTTTTCAGTAAGCCAACATTTCTGTAATAAAAATCCTTTTTTTTTTTTTTGGTCTTATGTAATATTCAAATTTTCTGAGATATTGTGTTTTGGGTTTTCACTAGCCATAAGCCTTAATAAACAAAATGAAAAGAAAGAAATGCTTGAAATATATCACTCTTTGTGTAACACATCTATGTAAAATATATGAGTGGGGGGTGTCTATAGTATGCCTGTAAAGTGGCGCAGTTTCCCGTGTTTAGAACAGTACCACAGCAAAATTACATTTCTAAAAGGAAAAAAAGTAATTTAAAACTGATTGTGGCTGTAATGCATTGTTGGGTCTCGGCAATATAGATAAAACTCATTGAAAACGGCATGGGTCCCCCCCCCCCCAGTCCATTACCAGGCCCTTTGGGTCTGGTATGAATATTAAGGGGAACCCACAGAACCAAAAATGTAAAAAAAATTGCGTAGGGGTCCCCCCAAAATCCATGCCAAGCCCTTCAGGTCTGGTATGGAAGTTAAGGGGAACCCTGCGCCAAAATTTAAAAAAATGGCATGGGGTCCCCCCAAAATCCATACCAGACACTTATCCGAACACACACCTGGCAGACCGCAGGAAAAGAGGGGGGCCCCTCCATCCTAAACTGTACCAGGCCACATGCCCTCAACATAGGGAGGGTCCTTTGGAGTAGCCCCCCAGAGCACCCTGTGCCCATGTTGATGGGGACAAGGGCCTCATCACCACAACCCTTACACTGTCGTTTTAAAAAAAAAATTGCATTGATACATGTCCCCTGGGGCAGGACCCGGGTCCCCAAACACTTTTTATGACAATAACTTGTATATGAGCTTTTAAAATTAGCACTTTTGCCCGAACACCACATATTGTTCAGTCCGACCAACCATATTGAATGTCTGAACAACCAAAGTTCAGCCCGAACTTATGCTCAGGCCGAACCATTCGCACCTCCCTAGCCAGGAGAACCAAGTGATTACTGCTAGCGGCTATAATAGCCATGAGCAATAATCGTACATTCAGCCTGTGCAGTAATGGTTCAAATCTTGCTAGTTTCCCACTGAACCAGTCGAGACTCGACCCATCTATGGCTGGCTTTATAGGGTATTGCCTAGCTCTAATGCTGACCGTATTTACCATCACTAATCCTGACAACTTTTAACATCAAGCTTTCTGTATGCGAGAGACAGCAAGAAGCCTGCAGTTTGTGATTTGGAATCAAAGCAGGGGTTTCCAGACCACCAGATTACAAACACAAGAGGATTTGGTGTACTAATGCCCTACAGCAATACCTGCATATAATACATCAGTACTAAGCTGGTAGGCAGTCCCACCTCCTGTATGAATCTCAAGGTGTAACTTTTCATTTTGACTGTAGTATACCATTGTGACACACCAAAATGAAATAATATCCATGCACCTAAACTTGTCATATGAATAAACTATAAGGCCACACCGCATCACGCGGTTTACTTTTTTCTATTGTTTTGTTATAACTTTATTGAAATTCACAAGTGACACGTCATTAACATCTATACACACCGTGTTGAGATGCAGTAGTTTGTCTATCAACCTGCTGCACTGCCTGCTGCCCAGTTCAGTCCCAGCACACTTGGTGTGAACAGGCCATAATTCACACCTTCATCTTTCCACCTCTCCTTTGGAAGCCCATGTAACGGCATAGGAGCACAATTTGTAAGACAATGGCAGAGCACTGGACCCCCCACCCCAGTAACAGTAAGTGCCTGAACAAAGCCTTGAAGGCATGATTCACCACATATTGTTATGAAAGCTGCCAATTTAAATATTGAAAAAGACCTTTAAAATTTATAGATGTGTTCAAGATTCTATGAAATGTTAGTGGTAGGTTTTACATATAGGTTGATTAAAAGATTCCAATGAAAAATACAAAGTTGCCATTACTGACTGAAAAATGGTGGCAAACTTCGGGACACAAAAGTTTCCATAGGCAAAGCTTTACAGGCTGAAATAATATGCGTCCAGTAAAGTCAGAATATCCAATCTGATCTCTTGTTCCAAGTCAGTGCTTCAAAGTAATCATGTCATTAGACTAGGTACTAGTTTTTTTTATGAATGAGAAGTCAACACTATGCACTGATCTCATCACTGGTTTCCTTTCAGAAAGTTATACATCATCTCCCAATACCTCCTGTGCAAACATACATAGCTGGACTAAGGTTTGTTTTTGTATATTTGCTGGTATCCTGTTCTCTTCCTTAAAGTGGTACTAAACCCAGTAAATATGAAAATAGTCTCCCCCCCGCCAACAGTGCCCACAGCTTATAATTCTTTTTACATTAAAATACTGCCACTATATACCTTTTTGGATGATCTGTATACCACAGTTACATCATAAACTGTACAGTTTCTTCAGTGCTGAGAGTTCAGGAAGGAGATTTTCACTGTAGCCTGTATACACGCCCACATGAGTGATGTCAATATCATGTGACCTGGCTATCTCATAGAACAAGAAACTGTTCTCTCCAGTATAAAAGACACAACTGAACATGTGCAGGTCGGCTACTCTGTCTGTGTTAGCTGGCCTTCCCCGGATAGACAGTGCAGGAGGGGGGGGAATCTGTGTATACAGGATAAAACAGCCTTTTTACACAATGTAGAGAATTAACCCCCTAAGTTCCACATTGAGCATAACAAGTATGTTATGCTGCAGACTGATTTTACTGCTGTGGGTTCAGTAACACTTTAAAGCTGAGTTCCATCGTCAAATAATTTTTTTAATGTTTTTTTTTTTCTAAATTCCTCTTACTATAATCCACATATGCCACTCACTTATTTGCAAATTACCCCCCCCCCCCCCCCGATGTCTGGTTTCGTTTAAAAAAAAGGAACTAATAAAATTTGTTTGTGGTGGTTGTCATCTTGCCTGTGGGCATGTGAAGCCCACAAGCAGACACTTCCTGGATACAGTGATGCTGAGCTGCCAAGCATGCACCACTCGTCCCCGCGCATACGCATTATTTACAAGCCACATTGCCGTAAGCTTCCGACGTTGCCATCACAACGTGTGTCGTCGTTGGAAGTGCCTGCCCCGTTGTGATGGCAGTGAAGATCAACACAAGCCCATCATTGCGTCACTTCCGGTTTCGGGATCTCCTGATGATTAGTGGTGGCTAGCCACACTGACTCCTGGGAAGATTGATTCATAGCTCCCAGGAGTCAGTGCGCCACTGGATCTGGTAGCAATACCTGCAGGTGGCTAGGACTGGAAACACCACATTATCAATAACAAGGTAACCCTTTGGGAAAAAAAATTCTTTCCATTTGTCACTGTATTTTATGCCTACTTGTGAATCAGCTTGATTTGTGAAAGAGTGTGGAACTCTGCTTTAAGTATTCATAAAGCATGCTGGCCCAACAGAAGATCATGTTTGCTTATATAGAGTTAATTTGACTTCATTACAAACATTTTCACGTCCTTGCCTTCTCCCCCAGGCCCACTTTCAGAACCAAACTTTTTGTTTCAAAGAGCTTCTGTTGACCTTCTTTCAAGAAAAGCTTGCAACATTGTATGTAAATGACTGATTAGTAATAATGTAAAACCTGCCACATCCACAAAAGAGACAAAGTGACAGCTCAGCTAAAACCATCTGTCATCTATGAACAAAGACAATTTTCCCCAAAGGAACATTACCAAAAATCTGCTGGTATCTCAGCTGCTATGTGTAGCTCTGATACCCCGACAGAGGCAGTGGTGCTGGAAGAGAAAATGAAAGCAAGGCTGGGAACATTTTTAAGAAGCTATAAAAATCAAATGAGCCAATTATAATGAGACCGACTACTTAATAAAGGCAGTGCTAATGGGAAATCTGTATCTTTAGTTATTTATATATTCATTGACAAATTGTATTGCACAGAGGTGGCTGGCAATTATGACAGTGTGCAAGTACTGATAAAGAGAATGAATATTCGCCGCAACACTGATCCTCAATCCGGCTAATCAGAAGCAGGTCTGAGACCTGTTTTCCGATTGGCCAAAAAGAGAAGACTCCCGATTGGCCACCGATGAAAAAGGGGGGAAACTGAAGCCGTTGATGCCTGTGGAGAGCAGAAGAAGGAAAAGCCATCATTGCCACCAATGCGCAAGGGAAGCTGTCGGTGAAGCACTGCATACATGGGGTAAGTGCACCAGACCCGCCGACCGACCAGAATACCACTGGGGGGGGGGGGGGGGCAACGTTTGCCGCCCCCCCCAAAAAAAATTACCACTGTGTCCTAAATATGTGGTGTACAACTTGTAGTGTATATTGCAGTAATCAGAGTGCAGTGATTAGGACCTATCTAATGTTTAGCACAGCTTGCAGAGTAAAGAGAAAGTGCTGGTGTTCAGTGCCTCCATAAATGGTGGTGGTCAATGGTGTGTGGACTGCTTTAAAAGCAGAACTTAATCCATTATGATGTCCCTGCGGTTCCTCCCCCTTCCCTCTTACGGAACTTAGTAAAAGTTTATATATTTTTGTGTATTGTACACTACCTTTTTTGTCTGATTTAGGCCAAAATTACATTGGTCCCCCACCGCCTCCTGGGATTGCCACATCACACATCTTAGAAAGATGAATTTTACCAATGCCACACTCGCACTAAAAGATTTGGTGCATGCGCAGATAAGACACGGTACAATCAAGTTTACGCATTTGCAGGGATCCTGGCACATGTGCGCAGATGCCATGGGTTTCTACACTGCCTGAACTGTGTGAATCTGCCAGGATCCCTACTCAGGGCTGGAGTAACACGGGGCTATTTGAGCTACCTGCCCAGCCATCAGTATAAGCCCGATTTCTCCTGTCTATAAACATCCGTGGGACAGGAGAAGCTGTTTGTAAATGTAGGGGTGGATGGCTGCACCTGTATTGGCTCAGTGTGGTTTTTAAAATGTGCACAGTTCCCCCTGAACAAATGGGAGAAGAGAGAGGCTATGACTGCTCTGCCTTCTCCCACCCCTCTTCCTCTATGTTCCTACACACTCTGTGAAGTTCAGGCAATGAAGGAGCCGTGTGGGTGGGAAATGATAAACGGAGCAGCTTGCAGATAAGGTGTACACAATAGCTGAGTGATAAGCCTGCAGGGAACATCCAAGTGTGAGCACAGTGACTGGACTCTTACCTCCCCCCCTTTTTTAACTTTTTCCTCCAGCAGTAGCTTTTAGAACTGCAGCCAAAGGGTTTAGAATTGTGCCATCACCCTATGGTAGTACTTGGCACCTTGTTTTTCTTAAGTGGGTTCACACTGGTTCGCTGTTTTAGCCCATTGCTGGTGTACCTGCAGTTTTCCTGCATTTTACCCACAGTCCTATTGATTCTATTGAATTGTGTGTTTTTTCTGCATTTTCTGTAAGCACACCCAAATTCCTGCATTCTGCATCTTTGGCACAGATTGCCCAGGGCAGTCACGCATTTTGCAGGTCTGTCCTGGTTACCTTCATATTGGGACATTACCATGTTTCCGGAATGAAACTGACAGAGCCAGCAAACTTAGCAGTGGCGCTCGCTCTGCCTCCACCTGGGACTCCTAGACACCGGCTGTTAGAGCCACCTGCGTCTAGCAACCAGTGACATCACTCACTAGGGATGAAACTGCCTGGCACCAAATTGAAGGGGTGCCACTGGCCCCAGGTGTCAAATTCAGAAGAGTGCTGCAATCGCTGATTTTTCAATGCCCACACCAGCTGGGATTTTGCATAAAGCAGTGTTCACATGCTGGCTGTCCGGTGATCCTTCCTTTACTGCCTCTGACTGCAGAGGAGCCGCTGAGTCTTGCACACACTGGCTTTTCAGTGAGCCCACCCACAATGCTGCTGATTGCTGGGGAGTCGCCGGGATCCAGAACCCCAGCCTGAGGCATTCAGCCTTGAAGAGATCTGGCTGGGATCCAGGAGAGTTAGCCTTGAACGGATCCAGTCCCCAGGGAGAGTTAACCTTGAAGAGATCTGGAGAGGACGCCAAGAGATCCACTACCCAGGGAGATCAGCACTGATGGCAGGCTGTGGGTGGCAAGTGACACTGTATCTGTGGCAGGCTGCATGTGGAAACTGGCACACTGTAGCTGGTGGCAGGCTGTGGGTGGCAAGTCTGGTCCTCCTTTGCCTTCTGTGATTATGCTCACCAACATCTATTTTACCACAGTAAACTGAAGGCAGATGACACCAGGCATCTGTCTCACCAGTGTGTTTGGTGATGAGTCTGTGGCAGTGGTTAGGGTAAGATTGGTGATGCAGACAGGCAATTCTACACTTTATTTTTTATTTTATTTTTTATTTCAGGCAGGAATTTATTTAATTTACCACTCTTTTTGAGATATAGGGCTCCTCCCTCCGGGACAGGAAACACGTCAAGCCAATTAAATAAAAGGTGTGGTCCTCCAGGCCCTCCTCAGTTTTACTCCAAGAACCGCCGGGAGGCTCTGAAAGACATAACACACTAACAATCACGTTAATACACATCCTCACCACTTAGTCCAATTTAAACAACTTTGGGTGGGAAGCCAGGCTGTCCTGGAAGACTCCTAGAAAAAGAGTTACCGGTAAGTCTAACTCAGGTTTTCTCATATCGTCTTCCAGGACAGCCTTTGAGATGATAAGCAAGGAGCTCACCTTGTCAGGGCGGGATCACTGCCTGGAGGACCTTACGTCCAAAAGTCTGCTCTTTATCAGACCATAAATCCAGACGGTAATGTCTTGCGAACGTTGAGTAGCTGGACCACGTTGCTGCTTTGCAGATCTCCTCCGGAGAGGCTCCAGCCCTCTCTGCCCATGATGCAGAAACCGCCCTTGTAGAGTGTGCCTTAACTAAGGGTGCCTGCTTCCCCTCTAACTCATAGGCTTTAACTATCGCCATTCGTATCCACCTGGCGATAGACGCTTTGGACGCCTTGCAGCCCTTGCGGGCGCTCGAAAAATTAACAAAAAGTGAGTCTGACTTCCTGAAGACCCTAGTGGCTTCTAAAAAAATTAATAGACTTCTCCTAACGTCTAACAAACTTAAAGATCGCGCCTCGTCCGAGGTTGAGAAAAAAGTTGGCAAAATAATATCCTGTGTCCTATGAAAAGTGGACACCACTTTAGGAAGAAAACTAGGGTCAGTCTTAAGTACTACCCTGTCTTCTAAGATTAACAGAAACGGCTCTCTGACCGAGAGCGCCTGCAGATCACTGACCCTTCTAGCTGACGTGATCGCTATCAAAAACACAGTCTTTAGTACCATCCACTTAAGTGATGCTCCCTCTAAAGGTTCAAATGGATCTTGGGTCAAAGCCCTAAGAACCAAGGCCAAATCCCAAGTAGGACAGGACTTCATTCTCACAGGTCTGGATCTAGATAGAGCCTTGAAGAAGTTCCTGACAAATGGATTCTGCTGAAGGGAGGACTGAAGGAAAACGCTTAAGGCCGCCACCTGTACCTTTAGAGTGCTGATAGATAGGCCCAGCTCTACCCCTGCTTGTAGAAAGTCCAGGACTGCCGGGACCCCGGGGCTTGCAATTCCCTGTTCTCGCAACCAGGAATTAAACCTCTTTCCTACCTTGGCGTAAATTGCCCTAGTAACTGGTTTACGGCATTCTAACAAGGTCTTAATCACTCTTTCTGAGAAACCTTGTGACCTTAAGATTTGTTCCTCAGATACCAGGCCGCAAGCTTGAGCCTCTCTATCTGAGGGCACAGGATCGGCCCCTGGGAAAGTAAGTCCTCCCTGACTGGCAGAAACAGCGGAGGATGGACGGCCAATTTCTTTATGTTGGCAAACCAGGGTCTCCTTGGCCAAAAAGGAGCTACTAAAATGAGGTCCGTAGTCTCCGAACGGAACTTCTGCAGGACCTCCGCCACCATCCTTACGGGAGGAAAGGCATAACACAGGTCGAACAGCCATGGATTGGCAAGGGCGTCTATCCCCCTGGCCCGATCCTGTGGGTGAACCGAAAAAAATTGCGTCACCTTCCTGTTGCCTTCTGTTGCAAATAGGTCTATTTCTGGCCTTCCCCAGCATGACACAATCTCCTCGAACACTTCCTTGTTGAGGGACCACTCGTCCTGACCTATCTTCTGGCGACTGAGAAAGTCGGCCAGTAAATTCTGCGTTCCCTTTAGGTGAATGGCTGATATTGAGGACAGGTTCTTCTCTGCCCAGCAGAAGATTCTGTCCGCAATTACCTGGAGTGCAGGGCTTCTTGTTCCCCCTTGCTTGTTCAGGTAGGCTACTGCTGCCACATTGTCTGAGCGAACCTGCAGATCCCTGCCATGTAACTGGGACTGGAAGGTTTCTATAGCCTTCCAAACTGCCAGAAGTTCCTTCTGGTTTGAGGAACGACCTGTCTCTAGGTCCGACCAGGAACCCTGGCTAAGGTTCCCTCTAGGTGGGCACCCCAACCTAGCGCACTGGCATTGGTCGTGACCACCACCGTAGCTTGTGGGGACCAGGGAAGACCCCTGTCTAGGTTGACCTGGGCCCGCCACCACCAAAGAGACCTCCTGACTGCCGAGGATAGGGGCATAACCTGATCCAGGCTCTCCTGCCTGCCATCCCAATAACGGAGCATGAGTCTCTGTAAAGGACGCTGATGATGCCTTGCCCAGGCCACCGCTGGAAAGCATGATGTCATCAACCCCAGGACTCTCATAACCTCCCTGACCTGGGCTTCCCGACCAGATTGAAGCTGGGCTACCGCCTGCTCTAGCTTGCAGATCTTCTCCTCCGGAAGAAATACCCTCATTTCCACCGAAGAAATCCTGTATCCTAAATACAGGACCTCCTGTGAGGGGGTCAGCTGGGATTTTTCCTGGTTTATCAGCCACCCCAGTGAGCGCAGGAAAACCAAGGCCTCCTGTATGTCCCTCTGCAGTTGTTGGGCTGACTGGGCTATGAACAGTAGATCGTCCAGATATGGGATCACTGTTATAGCCTTGAGCCTTAATGGGGCCAGTGCCTCTGCCAGAACCTTTGTAAAGATTCTTGGTGAGGCTGAGAGCCCGAAGGGGAGAGCTCGAAACTGGAGGTGTAACACACCAGTGTTCAACCTCACCGCCAACCTGAGAAACCTCTGAGATTCCAGATGAATCGGGATATGCAAATATGCATCCCTGAGATCCACTGTGGCCATGTGACAGCCCTGAAACAGGAACTTGGTTACCGAGAAGATTGACTCCGTCCCGAACCGCTTGTATTTTATAAATCTGTTCAGGGGGGCGGAGATTCAGTATTAACCTGAACTTCCCCGAAGGTTTCTTTACCACGAATACGTGGGAGTAAACCCCCAAGCCTCGCTCCTCCTGAGGTACCTGCACCATCACTTCTTGGTCCACCAGATCCCCCAGAAGAAGAGCCAAAGCCTCTGCTTTCTCTTGGTCCCTTGGTAACCTTGTTACTTGAAAATTGGGGAGGGGAACTGAACCAAACTCCAACCTGTAGCCGTTCCTTATTACATCTCGAATGAACGGACTTTCGGTTGAAGCTTCCCACTGTGGGAGGAACTTCCCCAGTCTTCCTCCCACCGGGACGCAGGAGTCACTGAGTTTTAGGGGAGGGTTGAGGAGGATTGAATAAGATTCCTCCTCTGCCTCTTCCCTTGTGACCTGTCCAATGCTTTTTGGGGCGAACCTCCCTTTCCTGCAGGTTCTGCTGCCTGGGGCTTCGAAAAAGGCGCTTCCCTTCAGGTCTCTTTTTCCTCTCTGGGAAAGCTTTCTTCCTATCCTGCGTGCGCTCTAACGCCTCTTGCAGGCCGGGCCCGAACAAATGATCCCCTGAAAAGGGTAATCCACATAACTTCAATTTAGAAGCTGTGTCTCCTGACCAGGTTTTAAGCCAAACGGCCCTTCTGGCAGCGTTCACTAGTGCTGCAGATCTAGCAGCCAGTTTGACTGATTCTGCAGAGGCATCAGCTAAAAAGCCCACAGCCTTGAACAGTAGCGGAAAGGACTTCAACAGCTGTTGCCTAGAAGTACCCGCAGAAATATGCGATTGTAACTGTGTAAGCCAACACTCCAAGTTTCTGGCCACACAGGTAGCTGCTAGGGCCGGTTTAAGCCCGATGGAAGAGGCATCCCAGGCTCTCTTAAGCAGCACATCTCCCCTCTTATCCATAGGGTCCCTGAGTGAACCCATATCATCAAAGGCCAAATCTGTCTTCTTAGAGACTTTAGCCAAGGGAGCATCTAATTTGGGAACCTTGTTCCATGGATGCACCGCATCCGACTCAAAAGGGAACCTCCTTCTAAGGCTACCTGAAAAAAATGGCCTTTTTTCCGGTTGTTCCCACTCCAGCAGAATCGCCTCTACTAGCGACTTATGGACGGGGAATACCCTGTCTTTCATTACACTAGACCCTTGATACATCATGTCGTGTTTTGAAAGCTGGACCTGTTCTTCCCTGATCTCCAAAGTGTCATATATAGCCTTGAGGAGGTCACCCACATCATCCAAAGACAGCTTGTATCTGGCTGACCCAATGGCCTCTTCCTCCCCCTCAGATTCAGAAGTAGACTCTGTCCTAGAGGAGGCTAATGACCTGGGTAACCTCTCCCTATCCACCTCCTCCTCCTGACTTGGTTCGGATAAGGAAGGGATACTCACGGCCCTGGGTAAAGGGACAGAGGGACCCTGCATCCTATCCATCATGTTTTTGAAAGATTGGAAGGTGGATGCAATCTCATCCTTTACGGATGTTAAAACATTGTGACAAGCTGCCACCGAGTCCTCTTTCACCAGGCTACTGACACAATCCGGGCAAAGCGGCTTCTCCCAACCGGTGCCTAACTTAGCCCCACACACGGCACATTTCCTTCTGGGCAAAGGTATCTGGGCTCTGTCCTGTTTAACCTAAAAACAAAGAAAAACAGGGTCCCATTAAAATACCACCCCTGACCACACCACTGTGCTTCTAGGGTCTGTCTAGGAAGTGCCCCCCTTCACCAGCAGGTTCTCCACCCCGGGAAGGTACTACGGGTCAGAGTGACCCCCCACCCCCCAGTGTAAGTCCTGGTCTGCCCTCACCAAGCTTACCTGAGAGGTACTGGAGCCTGTTGAACCGGAGTCCACCTGCACAACTGCACTCTCCATGGTTCCTGTGTCTCACTCAGTCTCTCTGAGCCTTCACACCGCTCCAGGCAACCCTGTAGTCACACCGCCACGCCCAAAGGACTGGAACAGGTCCTGCGGCGCCCCCTGATGACGCGAATCCGGTGGAAGTGCGTCTCTCCCACTTCCGTACGCCAGAACGCAAAGTCTCCGCCCCGACGCCGTGCGTTCCTTACGAACGCACCGCTCACAGTACCCGGACGCCGGTCGGTGGAACGAACGTCTCCCGCCGCCATCCGACCGACAGGTACTAGCGGTTAGCGCTCCGAGGGGGAGATTGCCGCGCATCGGGGTCCCGTTCTCTCCGAACGTTTTAAATGGCAGCGGGGACTGAAAGCTACCCTCTCCTCCCTTCGTACGGACCGAGGGGTGCTAAGGGTCAGGTCCATCAAGGTGCTCTCCCCAGGCAAAACCCCTGAGAAGGAGCTCCCCTTACCAGTTCCAAACGTGCTCCTTCCCGTCTGGCAGGAAACACAAAAACTGAGGAGGGCCTGGAGGACCACACCTTTTATTTAATTGGCTTGACGTGTTTCCTGTCCCGGAGGGAGGAGCCCTATATCTCAAAGGCTGTCCTGGAAGACGATATGAGAAAGTACTATATCTATTATTGGACCCTTTGACCTGTGATACTAATGATCTATGATTCTGCATTACAAAAACTAAATAAAGATAATTAAAAAGGAGAATGTGTTGATTTATGAAGACATCTAATATTTTTTCATATGCTTTCACACAAGGAGGATCCTGTCTCTCTGCATCTGGGTTAATAAATCATTAAAAAAAAAACCTGTTCGGTATTTTAGGGGTTTCTACAGCGAGTAATCATCTGGCAGCTTCTTTAAATACTCGGGACCCCTAGTGGGGAGACGGCTTTGCAGAGGTCCTGAATGCACCTTCCTGACTTTTCCATAACACAGTTTGCTTAGATTGATATAAAATGGTTGTGTCTCAGTTCTTCTGCTACATCTCTTTACACAACAGGAGCAGAGAAAAGAAACATTGTTTCCAACAAGAAAATGGATACAAAGCATTGAACTGCCTTTCTCTGAAATATTAGCCAGCCAGCTTGCTCATGGTAGAAAACATCTCAACACACACACACACACACACACACACACACACACACACATATATATACACACACACACACATACACACACACATACAGTATCTCACGAGTACACCCCTCACATTTTTGTAAATATTTTATTATATTTTTTCATGTGACAACACTGAAGAAATGACACTTTGCTACAATGTAAAGTAGCGAGTGTACAGCTTGTATAACAGTGTACATTTGCTGTGCAAACAAAATAACACACAGCCATTAATGTCTAAACTGCTGGCAACAAAAGTAAGTACACCCCTAAGTAAAAATGTCCAAATTGGGCCCAATTAGCCATTTTTCTTCTCTGGTGTGAATGGGGAGCAGGTGTGTTAAATTTGGTGTTATGGCTCTCACTCTCTCATACTGGTCACTGGAAGTTCAACATGGCACTTCATTTCAAGGAACTCCCTGAGAATCTGAAAAAAAAGAATTGTTGCTCTACATAAATATGCTATAGCCTAGGCTAAGATTTCAAAAACCTTAAAACTGAGAATCGACACTGTGGCCAAGACCATACAGCGGTTTAACAGGTCAGGTTCCACTCAGAACAGGCCTCACCATGGTCAACCAAAAGTTGAGTGCACATGCTCAGCGTCATATCCAGAGGTTGTCTTTGGGAAATAGGCATATGAGCGCTGCCAGCATTGCTGCAGAGGTTGAGGGGGTGGGGGGTCAGCCTGTCAGTGCTCAGACTATATGCCGGTGGCAACCAGGTGAGGAGTACAAAGACAAGTGTGTCTTACCTACAGTTAAGCATGGTGGTGGGAGTGTCATGGTCTGGTCCTGCATGAGTGTGGCCGGAACTGGGAAGCTACAGTTCATTGAGTGAACCATGAATGCCAACATGTACTGTGACATACTGAAGCATACTCCCTTGGCTCCTAAACCCTGCTGAGTGCCACCAATAGCAAACTTCTTCCTAGGAGGTTTGCTATTGAGAAAAATGAAAGGCTTGCTTTAAAGCCACCCCTTGGCTGTTGTTACTAACAGCAGCAAGAGCCAATGGCTCCCACTGCTGTGTGAGTCAATGAGGAGAGCCAGACCAGGGGTTGCTCTTGTGTACATCTCTGAACTGAGATGGGGCTTAGGTAGGTATGAGAGGGGGCTGGGGATAGGGAGGAGCTGCACCCAGGTTTTTTTTTTATATATGAAGGTAAAAACCTTTAGCTTTTAGAACCACTTTAAATAGAAAAGCAAATAGAAATTATTGTAATTATAATGCCTAATTTTAGCCATAATTGGTAGAACCCTAGGTTTGTTCACTTCACCATGATATCACACAAAATTTAGTTGAAAGGCAAAGATTATTAACAAACTAGATTACTTCCTTTAAAGGGATACCAATTTTTTATGGATTTTTTTTTTTCCTTTTCTAAAAAATGAACAAATCTCTTTGTGGTGTGAAATCTTTAGGGAAGTCGCACAGCACTCAATAATTTCCTGACCCATGATGTTCTGCATAGCATGTTTTGACCTCACACAGAAAATAATAACCTGCTGTCTCCATCATGCTGGGAGAGCTATGAAGAAGATACTAACAACGTAGATGTGCAGCAGATTGATAATTTATAAGGGCTAGTCAAAATTTATTATGGGCACCACAATTTAAAATAAAGGCTACACAAAAAGTGTATAATGTGCATGGATATTACACATTACACATTTATTTTTTCTAGCATTAAAGCCTAATTGAAGTCTCACACAATCTAATCTCTTTATGGTCCTGTACCTGTATATATTATGATTTGTGACCAATGCTTTACAGCGGCATAACGGAGTGAACCTGGGCCATGGATAGTTGGCATTCATCAGATAAACACTGCATAGTCGTAATATAACTCTGTTTTAGTTATTGGAATCTTATCTTTCCGATTATTTGCTTTTTAAGTGTATTTTAAGTAAACTTTGGTAGGCAGAATAGCACATTACTTTGAACTATGATTAAAGGTAAACAGGATTATTAAAATACTCTCTCTTCAAGTCAGCAATTATGTAATACGCAGGAGACATTAGCTATCATTAGCAGTCTTCCAATGTTTGTTTGGTAATGAGTACTAATGCAATTCACATTTACAGGATCAAGACCTTAACCACTTTGCTCCCAGAGGTACTCAGGAATACTTGTGTACAAGAACAGAGTCTCACACTGGCTGTAATGTAATACTTGACAGCAGCCCAATAACAAAAATACTTTCCTGGAAAGAGACTATGATACCTTTAATTGCTAAAGTAAAAAAATAAATAAAAAAAAACACTATTAGTTTATTTTGGCACCAAGGCCAGATGAGCATTAGGTATTGTTAATATAGACGCTTTTCTGCCCTTTCATGACTCACTGTAATTAGATTGATTTGGCACATGGCATATGGAGCTAGGCTGGTGCTATAATTTGGTTCACTTTAGCCAACAGGAAGCATACCGCCCTTGGTGTACAATATACACTGGCACTAGACAACACAAAAAAGGCCCCATCAGCTTTTATCAAACTGTGACTGCAATCACTCATGAATACCTGTAATCAAACACCATTGAAGAGTTCAGTGAAGACTATAAGTGATAACTGCTCCACGATTTCCAATACCACTAAAATAGTTAACACAGATAAAATAAATGTTGCAAATGATGCTCCCACAAAGATAAGCTGTAAAAGTGAAACATTCCTGGTATAAGCTGAAATTAGGCTACTTGAAGAGCAAACAACACTAATTTTTAGACACGTCTCTTATACATACAAGTCACCCCTATACATTTACACACACACACACACACACACACACACACACACACACACACACACACACACATACATATATATATATATATATATATATATATATATATATATTGAAAAAATATAATTATATACACATTTTTATTACTTACACACAGACACACACACACACAAAACCAATTGTATTGGAACATGTGCCTTTACACTCACATGAACTTTAATGGCATACCAGTATTAGTTCGTAGGGTTCAGTATTGAATTGGCCCACCCTTTGCAGATATAACAGCTTCAACTCTTCTGGGAAGGATGTCCACAAGGTTTAGGAGTGTGTCTATGGGAATATTTGACCATTCTTCCAGAAGAAGAAGAGGGAAACGTTGAAATGCATTAGCCAATGAGACTACAAGTGTTGTGGATTTTCACATATGGACATAAGTGGATGATTTTATGATAATGCTGTGACAAGTACTGGTTTGTGAGTATATTTTTTCAATAAAAACATGTATTGAGGATAATGTGCCAGGAATACGTGCCTTCTGTGCTCTTCTATACTGGAGCATAGGACGCTTTCTAACAGAGGGGATTGCATGTCATTTACACTTTAATTTCAGCAGAAGGGGGGAGGGGCACTGTCACTAGCTGACAGGCAGGGAGGGGAGGGGGGAGAGCACATAGGAGAGCTGCGGATGACGGAGGCACAAAAACTGACCACGGTGTTAGCGCTCAGCAGCCATGATAAACCGTGGTAAGTTTACAGGGTGGGAGTGCAGAACCAGGCAGGATCAGCCAGGAATTTCAGGTGATACAGCCTATTGTAAAAGTGGACAGTGTCAATAGTGCAGCTGTTGGTGTCAGTATGGCAGTGGATGGCGGCAATCAGTAGGGCAGTCATTTTTATTTTTAAAGTGGTTTTGTACAGAAAATTGCAAGTTCGTCTTATTCAAATGGCTTTGGAACATAGATGCAGTTATGACCATTGAAATAAAATATGCAGTATTTACCTTTTATTTTTAATGTTTATGCCGACTTCTGGGCTCTCCTCCCGTGGGAGTAGGCGTGTTTATCGGCTTCGCAATGGTCCCTGGGAACTTTTTTAGCTATTTCCCAGGAATCCATGGGGGACACAGTCAAGCCGAAATTGCCATTTTGAAAGTGGGCAGGCAGCTCTATCAGCCATTACCACTATAGCACAGGAGACAAAAGGAAGGAAAACAAAGAGGACACTCAATGAGCATGTGCGAGATGGAGCAGTGGATGCTGGGAGCTTAGTGTCATCGCATCCAGGAAGTAAATGCCTGTGGGCTTCAAACGCCCACAGTGAAAATGGAAACCGCCGGACCGCTTTTTTAAAAGTTTTCCTTAGCAATGAAATCGTCACGCCGGGGGTTAAAAAGACGCTGATCGTGGCTGCAAAGACCCGGTAGGAATCGCCCAACAGTGACACAGGTAAAAAAAAAAAAAAAAAACGGCAGTGGAATCCCGCTTTAAGTAGTTTTTATTTTTATTATATTTTTTATTTATCTTTACAACTTTTTTTATTACATTTTACAATTTTTTAAGGAGCTCTGTTGGGGGGGCTTTGGTGAAATATCAGAAGTCTAAACAGGCTCCCGATGTCTCACTTTTGAGACAGAGAAAGGGATCGATAGATTCCCCAGTTTCTTTCTCTGCAGCCTCAGCTGTATATGCCTGTGGACTTAGATTTTTACCCCCCCCCCCCCCAATCCTGGTGTCAATAGATACACACAGCCCGACCTGGGATCCAGCCCATGGGTGTGCCCCCAAGCAAACATCCTGCTAGGGGGATACACAAAAAGGAGGAGGAGCCAAGAGCTCCAGCAGGGGACCCAAGAGGAGGAAGTTTAGGGCTGCACTGTGCAAAACCCTTGGACAGAGCAGGCAAGTATAAAATGTTTATTTTAATAAAAAAAAAATTAAAAAATTACATTTACATTACCATTACAAACACTAACTTTATTGAATGAAATGTTGTGCAATTCTTGCGACACAATGTTAGGCAGGATCCTCATTTGAACTTGGTTTTGATGGGCAATTAGAAGCAGAATCGGCACATAGAACGCTTCATCTGTATGCAATGTTATAGCTAGTAGTTATATTTCAAAACATTTTTATCTCAAGGAAAGTAAACTGCTTAAACGTAGAACTAAAAGCAAAACATTTTTTTATTTATTTTGGATAGTGTAAACCCCCATAAAGGTTTATTTTTGCCATCTACGAACTACTTGGGAGATTTTGCTTTACTTCCTGTTCCACAGCCAAAACAGGAGGTCAGAGAAAATTAATTAATCTAGAGCGAAAGAATTCTGGGTTATCACGATTCAAGTGAAAGGCTGGCACCACCTTCAGCATAAAGGATAGAACACAGGTTGTAACATGACCTTGCTGTGGTGAGGAATTAAGTATGGTTCTCTACATGAAAGGTGATGGACATCAGGAAGGCTAGCTTGCATGACAACAGGAGTCAGGACTAATGATATTTCCTTGATCGGATCAAGTGGTTGTTTCTGTAACACAGACAGCACCAAATATAAGTTCCAAGGACACATAGGTGACCTAATGGGGGGGAAGCAAACAAGTTGCCCCCTGCATAAAGTTTGGGATCAGCAAATGGGAGGCTGAAGGCCTTTGGAAAAATACAGACAAGGTCGAAATCTGACCCCCAATTGTACGCAAAACCAATGTCAGAGACTGTAGAAAAGAGAATTCTCCCAATTACGTATTTCTAAGGATGCCATTTTCTGGCTTCACACCAAGCAATGAAAGTCCTCCAGACCTTATAATAGATCTTCCTAGTAGTGACCGCTTTTCTGGCATTCACTAGGATAGACACTACCGTTCCCAAGATTCCACGATCCTTCAACACCCTGGTTTCAATAGCCATGCCGTCAAATTTAGAGACTGTAAATTGGGGTGTAATATAGCACCTTGAGGCAGTAGATCGGGGAGGTGCAGAAGCACCCATGGCCCGTCTATTGCCAATCTCACGATCTCTGGGAACCAGGGCCTTCTGGGTCCCTTGTTCAGGATACAAACTGATGTAGCTTGTTGTTGAACCTGCTTGCCAATAGATCAACATCTGGCCATCCTTCATCGCAGGCAAATTTCCCAAAACATGTTTGGGTGTAGGGACCATTCCCATGGGCAGATCTACTGGCGGCTGAGAAAGTCTACCTTCCAGTTCTCTACCTCCAGGATATGAACCGCTGATAGAACCAGCACATGTCCCTCTGCCCAGGCTAATATGTGGTTCACCTCCTACTGAGTAGAATGGCTCCTAGTACCGCCTTGGTGGTTGATATATCCTGCCACAGTGGCATTGATGGGCTAAACCCCAATAGGGTTGTTCTGAAGCTCCACAATCCAGGACCGTAGGGCCAGACACACCACCCGCAACTCTAGGATGTTGATGGGCAGGCTCTGCTCTGCCATTGACCATCTCCCCTGAGCTCTGAGCCCTTCTAGGGTCCCCCCCCCAAGCCAGAGAGACTGGCATCTGTGGTCAGTACTCTCCAAGACACCGTGAGTTAGGTGTAACCCCGAGGAGATAAGGACATGAGGCAATCCAGGGCTTGCACTCTCTTGTTCCAAGCCGAGAAGATGTCTTGTTGTATAGGCCTGGAATGGAACTGGGCATAGGGAACTGCCTCGGAGGAGGACACCATCCTTTCCAGAAGACTCATACAAAGCTGAATGGAGGGTTGCCTGGTGCCCCTTACCTGGCGCACTTGATCCTTCAAGGCACAGATCTTTACGGGCGGCAAAAACTGTTCTGCCTGGACCGTATCTAGGATCAGACCTAAACACTTCAGAGACTAAGATGGCCGTATTTATGACCCAGCCTAGGTTTTCTAAACACACGTTGTGCAGGCTGCACACTGTTCTAGGACCTGCGGAGAGTGATCTCTGAGCAGGTCATCCAATATCCGAGCACCAAGATTTCCTGAGCCCTTAAAAGATCCAGTACTGGTGCTAGGACCTTTGTAAACACCCAGGGTGCTGTGGCAAGCCTGAAGGGCAGAGCCACAAACTGGAAAATACAGTCCTCTACTGCAAATCCAGGAACCTCTGATGAGGTTGAAAGATAGGTTTGTGTAAATATGCGTCCTTGATATTGATGGAGGCTAGAAAATCTCCCATCTAGAGCGAGGCTACTCTTGAGCAGACCGACTCCATCCGAAAGGCCTGGATTAATAGAACAGGTTTGAATAAAACCCTGCACCCCTTTCGGATACAGGGACCTGTATAATCACTGTCTGATGCACTAAATGATCTGGTGCCTGAAATAATACGTTTTTTTCTTGACAATCCGAAGGAACTCTGGATCTTAAAAACCTCGGAGGAGGAAACCCCTACAATTCCAGTATGTTACCTCTGCAGGGGGTAACTTAAATACAGAATGAACCATCTCGGTAAGAGTCTGGATCAAAAGCCTCTGCGACAGAGGCTGTTACCAACTGGACATCTTCTGGCCCAGATTCCTCAGAAACAGACTCATCTGCCTGGCCCTCCAAAGAATTCTTAGCATTTCCCTTCATCAACCCATTCCTGCTTCAAGTTAGGAGAATGTGGGGAGGGGGATCTGCCACGCTATTTGCCACCCTGCGAGATGGAGGCAATCATGCCAGCAATCCTGTCCTCTAACCCAGCTAGAACTGAGGTCAGATCATCCCTGGTGACAAAGGCTAATGCAGCAGAGTAGGCAGTAGGTACAATACCAAACAGGCGCAGCGGCTCAGATTGCCCAGAAGCCTCTGGTCTCTCAGTGGGTACAACACTAGGGTTACAACTAGGCTCCTCATGAGCTACTGATGATGTAGATCTGCCCTTCCCTGTAGTGTTAGCCCCACTCCTCTTTTTTTAAGACATTGCAAACCACAAAAAGGGAGTACCTGGATTTAGTATTTACACCACCTCAGAAGGTAGACCCTTTAATAGGGCTCACCAAGTCCCTATGCAACAATCCTGCTAAGCACCTTAGCCTGCCAACCAACACCCGGTAGATAACATGACCTGGGTAAGGGTGAATGAACTGCTGAAAGTGAATGGTTCAAAGCCCGCTCTGTGTCCCACAGCTGTCCTTTGGATGTGCCGCATGTCAGCCATCCTCTGCTTAAATAAGATGGCTGTGCACGGTCAGAGAGGATGCGCGTAGCTGTGTAGAGGCACAAAGCGAAGCTTTGTGCACCATTAGAGCTACAGCGCATATGTGGCTCTGTATGCCCACAACGTTCTGTGTGGAGAAGCTGCGTGCACCATGGCCGACCAGCACAGCTTGCGAACATGCTTGAACTAAGGCGAACCACAATGCGCAATGGTGAACCCCATGCGCGGATCATCCATAAGAAAGCAGCCAAGACAACAAGAAAAAAGGTACTCCTACCCATACAACAGCATCTAGCCCAAACTCCCCCTGCAGTCACCCACACAGGTGTACAGCCTCTAGCTAGTCTGACAGATTGTTACAACACATAGGGCGCCCCACAAAAAGTAAATAAGGAGGTTTCACTTATCCAGGCGCAGGGTCCACTCCCTTGGATCTGTAAGGCACCCAGGAATGCCCGAAGGTCACGTTACAGGCAAAACCTCACAGGATAATTGTGTCTTCTTTTTTGAAGACGCTCGGGTACCATTTAAACATATAAGCTTTTCTCAAATGGATCCGATCAGTCAATCCCTTGATTTATTTAAGAACCGTTTTAGGACTAAAGACCTGGAGCTCGAGAGAGATCAAAAACTTGGCCCATCCACCTTGCAAACACTGTTAAAAAAACAGAACTAATTTCTGTGTGGGAGGGGTTATATAGGGGGGCGGACTTCCTGTAGACTTTGTCTACAAATGTCCATTCACCTAGAGAAGGCATATAACCCATTAAGGAATAATAGCCTAACTGGGTGTCCCCTGAAGTACGATAAAGAAATTGAGCATTCTAAAATGCTTACTTGCAGTGTCTTTCCTTTCAATAAATGTTTTTTTCAATAAATGGTTTGGTGCAGTCAGTACAGTCAATGCCCAAGCTCAGCACCATCCATGCTTTTACGTTATAGCCTTTTTTTCTTCTAAAATTCTCTAACCTTCACCTCCCTACATAATCTTTTATATACTGTAGCTAATGGGGGATCAGCAAAGGGGAATACTATAGAATGCCACCTATAAGACAATTCTTTTTCTGCAGATGGCAGAGCCTAGCCGCAGTCTCTGGGCTTTTGGGTGTCTACATAATGGAGGATTTTACAGGTAAATATGTTGCACGATATACATTAAATGTGCATATAAACTCATGGGACAATCTTTGTTAAACTAAATGGTCTGGTGACATGGTCTCTTTAAGCATTAGTCTGAAATTTTGGACTGAAAGCAATCGAGGCCTGTGTGCATGTTTCTCTTGCTGTGCATATAGTACGGGCTTCACTAATTAAAAAAAAAGAAAAAGAATGACTGGCGCCCTGTGAAATCAGTGAACATAATGGAAGCTTCCCCTTTAAAAGTGAACAGGTCACCAAATGCTGCGGGAAGTGATTTTCAGTGAATCAAAAATGCAAATACAAAAATCTTCACCACAAGTGCTCAAGAGATGGTTGGCGACTCACCAGAGAATTACAAGAAGGTCAAACAGCACTTCTGGAATACCAATTGATTCCACTGACAGCACAGATCCACTCCACTGGCCCCTCGAGATGAAACTAGGATGGGAAAATGACAACAACCAATGGCGATTACATGTTACAGTGCCGATCTGGGCACCAGGTGTAATCAGCATTTGCAAGTCGGCTAGTCCTAAAGGGATAGTGTGAAGTCTCCGTCTCTAAGGCCAAGCCTTAGATAGGATGTGGAATCAGAACCTGGAATGAAGGCTCCTCTGCTCCGACATATGTTTTGCCATATTAGCCTCTTCAGGGAGTGATGTCACACCACTCCTAGCTTGCTTAAAAGTGAATGGGAAGAGTGCTATTGGTGGGACTCCTCCGAAATGGAGTTGAAGACAAAAATATAATGCAAAATTTCCCTCTAAGGGATGCCGACTTACACACACGGTTCCCACCATGCAGCATAATCGCAGATCGCCGCCATTACTAATAAAAAAAAGCCATTAAAAACTATCCCCTATTTTGTAGACTATAACTTTTGCGCAAACCAATCAATATACGCTTATTGCGATTTTTTTATTCCGTTCTATCGCATATTTGCTTCGCTAGATTTGAATGAAACGGTGGCATGATATTTAATTTAACATGAGCTTATTAACCACTTCAGTTCTGGAAGATTTTACCCCCTTAATGACCAGGCCTTTCTTTGAGATACGTCACTGCGTTACTTTAACTGACAATTGTACGGTCGTGCGGCCTTCCTTTGGTGGTATTTGATCGCCTCGTGTTTTTTATTTTTTTGTACTATAAACAAAAAAAAATAAACTTAGACCACTATGTATTCTGCTACATATTTTTGGTAAAAAAAAATCCCAATAGGCGTATATTGATTGGTTAGCGGAAAAGTTATCACGTCTACAAATTAAGGGATATTTTTATGGCATTTTTACTTATTTTTTTTTTTTTTTTTTACTAGTAATGGCGGTGATCAGCAATTTTTAGCAGGACTGTGACATTGCAGCAGACAAAATCGGACACCTGACACTTTTTTGGGAACCTTTGACATTACAGTGAACAGTGCTAAAAATATGCACTGTTACTGTACTAATGACTGACAGGGAAGGGGTTAACACCAGGGGTGATTAAAGATTTAAGTGTGGCCCTAGGGGGTGCTTATCAACTATGTGGGGGATGGACTCACTGGATGAACAAAGAGGTCCCTGTTCCTGCTTAGCAGAAACACAAGATCACTGTGTTCTCCCATGTCAGAATGGGGCTCTGCCTTGTTTACAAAAGCAGATCCCCATTCTGGCTTTCTGTGGAGTGATCGCGGGTGACCGGCAGACATCACGTCTGCCGGACCGCTGATTGGCTCCCCCTCTGGCCAATCGGCGCGCGCCCCGTCACAAAATGGAAAACAGGTATGCAATTTTGCGCAATAGAGCCAACCTGTGGCTGGTTGGCAAGTGGCTAAAGTAGTTGTAACCCTTAAAACGTCTTTCACTGGCAGTCCCTCTCCTTTATCTGGCGACAACTCACTCTAAGTGTTTGTTTAAAAAGATGTGACCGGCCTGAAGATAACTGGGAAAAAGTATTTAGAAGCATCTATTTAAACAAACACTTACAGAGTGAGTTATTGATGGATAAAGGAGAGGGACTGGTAGGATATTTTGTAAAGTTTTTTTTATTACGAATAGCGACAGAAAGGGGGGGGGGGCGGACATCAAGACACAGAAATGGGAGCTGACAGGCAGAGAGGGAGGGTGAGGAGGACAGAGGAGAGCTGCGGATGAGGAAGGCACGTAAGCTGACCAGGGTAGTCAGGGCTCAGCAGCCATGATTATTGTGGTCAACTCGCTGAGGAGGACACAGGAAGTGGCATGATCAGCCACCAGTTTTTTTGTTTTTTTTTAACAGTTTAGAGGGGCAGATTAGATAGCACAAGCACTGTGCTGTTTAATCTGCTATAAGGAAACAGGATCTTTTATTTATTTATTTTTTTGGGGGGGGGGGTTTACAAACACTTTACATGTTCTTAAAAGTGAAAAGAATGCACTCAGTAAGGGGAAAAACTGTTTATTAGGTCCTTCTTTAAGGAGATTTACTGTACCTGTATCATTGAAATTAGGGTGCAATATTGAGATGACTTGAATTATGATTTCTGAGTTGTTGTATAGTTGTTGACAATCCTTGTGTCACATCTACACACGCTGTTAGGATAGATGGCACCTGCAGCCAACTTTTTTTTTTTATAGTTTTTGATCTGGGTGGCGATTTTCCTTTTTTGTTTATATGGTTTTTGTTTTTTACCTTTCTAATATGTGCAGACTCTGAAAGGCTAGGTCTATTCCCTTTCTGGGTACAGTGGTAAGCTTACCAGAAAACTAGAATTTACAGACATCTTTGTATGATAAGAAGGTATTGTTACAATATATATTGTTGTGACATCAGGAAAATATACAAGATGAAAACTAAAGGGCATGTTGTTTTATTTAGCTCAAACTAACTAAAAAGCAAACAAGGAGAAATTATAATCTTGCAAGAAAAAGTGTTTTTTTTTTTTTTTCAGAAGTCGTTTGTCCCTATAGTATTCTTGTGGTTATCGATTCAGATAGACTCACACTTTATAGTTGAAATCATCCTTTACTATCTCAGAGAAGCACTAAGATCAAAAAGGGTTAATAAAATAATCAAAAATACACAGATCCTTTTTGGGACAATACCTAGCTCGGATGTTAAAGTGGTTGTAAACCCCCAAGACATTTTTACATATAGGTAAGCCTATAATAAGGCTTACCTATATGCACTGAAAATCTCTTAAACGTGTGCCATTTAGTGCGCAGATTATGTCACAGATGCATGCGCAGTGAAGAAACGGCCCTCCATGCGGTTTCTTCCCCAGCATGTGCCATGACTGGCGGCTTCTGTGTGCGTTTGCGGGAGTGTCATCATGCAGCTCCAGACAGTCACAGGGCCAGAAACCGCAGCCCTGGAAGATGGATGCTTCCACCAGAGGGAACATTGCGGGCTTAGTTTTCAGGCAAGTGCCACATAATGGGCTAGTATGCGATGCATAGTAGCCCATTATGCTTTTACTTTGCAGGGGAATAAAGAGGTAGTAAAACCCATGGGTTTACTTCTTCTTTAAGTTTCTTCTACAAGTGCCTGTTCTGAATGATTTATATTTGTATGGATGGATCAACTTCAGTAGAACCAGCCTGCCCATGCATGGATCGAAGCTTGCCCGGTCCCTTCTGAACCAGCAGAATTTTGATCCATGGCTGGCCAGCTTTAGGCATAGAACTGTATTGCTCTAGGCAACTGATGTGTGATCTAACCTTATCTCTTAACTACACTAAAGTCGTTTTAAGTTATTGAATAGACAAGAGAATTGTCTCACAACCATTCTGTGCGCACGTTTTTTCTTCCTCTGTACACAGTACGGGTGTCACAATTTTTTTAGACTATATAACAGCATATAGCAGACCGCTATAACTCAAAATGTATCAAAGGTTTATGCTTACAACTGGAAGATACTTCATACCTACAGGATTTTAACATTTTGACATATGCTGTCACCAAGTAGCACTGTTTCCCTAGGATTTCTTATTATCTTCATAATAGTTTTAAATTTAGCTATCCTGCTGCTTCCACTGAATTAAAATTAGAAAAGGTAATGACATATTAAGCTCAGTTTTGCTAAATCATAGCATATTCTGCATGAATTTGATACTGCTGAGAAGACTTGTTTTTTTCAATATAAGTCCTTGGTAGGAAGGTTGTATAGCTCAGTAATTGAAATCCTTCTATCAGGTATTTAGTGGTGTCAACAATAACCAACAAGGGCCCAGAGAGGGTGGGGCGGTTTAGTGAACACTACACTCCAGCTTTAAAATGTATGTAAACCCGAACAATTAACTTCTATTTTTTGCTGCATTTTGATCTATTTAGTAATTGACATTGGACACAAAACTGTCCTGTCTCTTCTACACACGTCCTGTGTTATTGCAAAGAGTATATTAAGCCACACTGGCTCTTTTTAGTTTTTTATTGTACAACAAAATTATTAAAGATGAACTCCAGGCAAAAATGTTTTTCCATGTCATTGTTGCTGATCTACCTTTACCGAATATGCCATCCATCTTCTTCTTAGCTCATTAGTTGCTCTGTAAAAAGGGGGGCTGCCATTCCTACCATACCTCCAGTCTTGGCACACCCCATTTGTAGTGTAGGGTTGTACTTCCATCACCGATTACTGTAGTGGGTGGATAGGACTCAAAGACCACCAGTCTGTACTGCCCAATAGAGGTGGGGTCTTCCTCCCTTGCTCCCTGCAAGCATGCCATATCACCACCCCCAACCCACCGGCCACCCACCTGCCAGCCATTTCTCACTACTGCAGGGGTATCACAGTAAGAAAAGTGAGGGTTTCTAGCCAGATCGCATAGAGTTGGGGATCTCCCGCTGTGACACAGCCAGTATATAAAACACAGTTCGCTGTCAAAGTCCCACCTCCTGGACCGGCTCCTATGATAGACAGCACACTGGTCCAATGCTGTTCCAGGAGGCGGGACTTTGACAGCAGTCAGCATTTGATATACCAGTTGACTCACAGCAGGAGATCCCCGCTTTGTGTGAGCCGGCCGGAAATCCTCAGGATTCTTACTGTGATCCCTGCTGCACTAAGGGGCACTGATGGGGCTACATGGATGGGCGTCGATAGGTTACACTGATGAGCACTAATAAGTTGCACTGATAGAGTACACTGATGGGCACTGATGAGGCGCCATTGATGGAACTGCATTGATGAAGCCGCACCAATGAGCACTGATAGGGCTGCAATTATGGGGCACTAATAAGCCACAATGATATGCTGCACTGATGGGGCTACACAGATGGGCACCGATAAGCTGCACTGATGGGGCTACACTCATAAGCAGTGGACACTGCTTTACTGACACCGTCCACTGTCAAATATCTGTAGAAGAGGTTTCTACTGCAAAAGTTCAATTTTTTATTTCTTTTTCAGTTTGATGTTTGTTATATGTGAAGTTACATATAACAGAGACCGGTATTGTGGTGATATTAAAGTTCATTTAGATCTTCATACATTAGAGGGTTCCAACATTATTGTGTTACTGGTTAGCAAGTTAGCGCTGCACTTTTGTTGTTTTCTCATGCTGATATTTACTGGTGCCACATGCTGATGTAAAGAAGCATGTCCCGGCTCTTTCTTTCGGTGTTACAGCTAGGGATGTGCTCATATACTCAATTCAAGCACTGATTGCTGTTAGAAAGATCTCAAAGCTACAGCAGGAGGTGGAATATTTATAATACTGAATTACAGCAAAATACAGAAAGTAAAAAATAAATATGGGCATATATCGACAGTTTGGTAATGATTACATAAAGCCAAGGGCAAGATGTTTATCTCCTGTTGTGGCTGGAGTGGGGGGGAAAATCGCACATGAAGATAGCAGCACAAACAGTAATAGAAAACCTGGAAGGGGGATATAGAATAGATTAGAGGATAGAATGAACTAAACATTTTGAAAATGCATGCTTTGCATTTATAAGGATGTAACCTACCTATCCTGCTGTGTGTTGCTGAATAGTGTGATTTATGTAGAAGTGTTCACATTTAACATTTACAGGCCTAGTGTACCCTTCCACATTCACTGCAATTCAGAAAGCATGATGGGAAGTGTAGTTTCATTATAGTGTAGAGAGAGCGGAGAGGATATGATGTAATCACTACTGTAACCACTCCTCTTTATCAGAGAAGATGCTGTTATTTTTGAATTACAAAGAGCTGAATTCCTGAAAATTCAGTTAGACCTTTCTCTTCAATGCTAAGGAATTTTACAAATGTACTAACGGTTTGGTGTTTTGTGTATGGAGGTGTACAAATGGTAGATTTTTAGCCGATCCCCCAGTTCTGCTTTAAGCTGGGTACACACTGGCTGAGAATCAGTGGTTCAGCAGGAACTGTCCGACTTTCAGTCAGTGTGTACAGCTGTCTCTCCAACAGAAGCCGATCTGACGACGAAGGGGAATGATGGAAAAAATAGCATCCAATAAAGCACTTGCGGGCAATGACTGCAAGTGCTGATCAGTGTATTCTGGTGGGGGGAGTCCCCATCAGAATACAAAGACAAAGCAAGGAAAATCTCTGCACCAATATTGCTTGTGCTGGCATGGTGATCTGTCTGTGTTTTTTTTTTTTTTTTTTTCAGCCCGTTGGGTTGTACGAAAAAACAAAAGCTTGCAGTGTGTACTGGGATTTAGCCTGTTATTGAGATCTGAGAGTGGCTGAAAGACACTGAGCAAGGCTGAAACATTCAGTCCACAAAACTGTGTTGTCAATGCATTTCTGACAGGTGAGTAGCCATTTTTCTTTACCTACAGGGTGTTTACAGGGGTAAAATACAGGAAAATATGCGTATATTGCAGAGAATATTGCAGAGAGGTACTGCATTTTTAATTTTTTTTTTATTAATTTTGTTTTCACATACACATTAATGCTTTATTGGCTATAAGCTAGATCTTTTAATTGACAAACCATATAAAATGCTATGCTATTCAAGCTTTTTATGCGTAGATTAATTTCTACAATATATTGCTGGCACGCCTCTAAGTATATGGTTGTTATGGAAATACAATGTTCATGCAGTTAGGAATCCACGCACTGTGTCTGAAATTGGATGCGATTCTACTGCTCCATTAAATGCTTGTATTAACAATTGTGTTTTACTTTATTATGTTTTACAGTTTGCCAGCAGGACTGGCACAGGAATGAGCAGTTAAAATTACACTTAAGAGGCAGCTGCTGAACATCAATGCATTTATTTGGATCATCCATATTTTCAAGTCTTTGAATACACAATTTAAATATCCAGCCACAAAGCAATGCATTCAGTGCCCGATACATTGTAACCTTGTGCCTTTGTGGATAGAATTATATTAATTACAGGTATTTTCACAATTTCCAAAAAATGCTCTAAATAGCATCTCAGCAAATCTAACCAGCAAATAGACTGGGAAAGTCAGAACATGCTAATTTGTTAAATGAATTCATACAGTGCAAACAGCGAACTATAATTATTTGGGATTGTTACTTTGTCACCGTCAAAAGAAAATAAGATGTTGGTGAGTCTGCGGTTTTTCACATTCGAATAAAAAGTTGGAGCCTGCTCACACTGGCATTCATCAACTGTTTTATGTGAGTAGCTATGCCACGCTAAGGCCAAGCGCACACATACATTTTTACATCTTAGCTTGTGAGCACTTGTCTGAAGAGATTTATCCTCCCCAAGTGTGTACAAGACTTTAAAATAATCAAGCAACCTTTTTAAAGCCCTCTTGTAAGTCTTTTAGCTATTTGGATGTGCTTCATAGACTACTTTAAACAGGGCTACAAGAGCTGCACAATTAATTGTCAAGAAACGTCCTTGCGATTTTTTCCTCACTGCAATCTTGACAAAAGTGTTTCACAATTCTTGCTATGCAAAGAATTGTCTACTATTCTGAAGCCACAGCCATCAAAAGAAAGGAAGAAAAAAACTGGGCAGTCTGCCAAGAATCACAACATTCTTTAGCTATGGAACTTAAGTATAAACATGGGGGGTCATTCACAAAAGGCAAACCCACTTTGCACTGCAAGTGCAAACTACTAGAGCAAAGTGCACTTGAAAGTGCAGTTGCTGTAAATCTGAGGAGTAGATCTGAAATGAGGGGAAGCCCTGCTGATTTTATCATCCAATCGTGTGAAAGCTAAAATGCTGTTTATTTCCCACTCGGATCTACAGCGACTGCACTTCCAAGTGCACTTTCAGTGCAGTTTCAAGTGCACTTTGCATATGTAGTTTGCACTTGTAGCACAAAGTGGATTTTCCTTTCGTAAATAACCCCCATTGCAACAATTTGTCAAAGGAATAGACTTCATGTGTAAATGAGGAAAGTTTAACCACTTAAGCACTAAACCTTTTTCTGACATTTGTTGTTTTCAAGTTAAAGTAATTTTTTTTTTTTTGCTAGAAAATGACTGAGACCCCTCAAACATTATATATATCTTTTTAGTAGAGACCTTAGAAAATAAAATAGTGGTTGTTGCAATATTTTATGTCCCACTGTATTTGCACAGTGGTCTTTCAAATGCATTTTTTTTTGGAAAAAATTACTTCAATGAATAAATAAATAATAATAAAAAAATAACCAGCAAAGTTAGCCTAATTTTTTTTGTAGAATGTGAAAAATTTGACATTGCGAGAATCGTGATATTTTTAGTCTAAGCAAAAAAAAAAAAAATTTTGCATGATTTTGCCCAGAATCATGCAGTTCTAAGGGCTACTGGCATTAAAAAAAATTGACAAACTATAAAGACCGCTTGAACTCTTAAGCTTGTGAAATACTTTTTAACCCTCTTGTTAGCTGTAGCCTGTAAATAAACTACCTCAGCATGATGCCCTGTGCTGGGGAGACACTTGGGCTGGCCATAGATTGGTTGAACCATGTATGGGTGGGCCGAATGTACCAAGTTCAATCAAATTGGGTACAACCAGCTGTCAGATTTACCTGCGATTATTGCTAGCGGCTGCAATAGCTGCTAGCAATGATCACCGTCTTCTCCTGGTGGGACCACTGCTTTCCCCGCTTGATCAGTGCTCATCAATGCAGCCTCACCAGTGCCCATCCACATGGGGATTTGAGAGCGGAGAGCCGCCGGATTACATGGAACACAGATCTCACGCTTACCTGACGGCCGCTGTCATACGATGTCCTGCTTCCTAGACCGGCTTCTATTATAAACGTCACACATCCTTGCACTGGACCAGTGTGCTATCTGAGGAGCCGGTCCAGGAGGCGGGACTTCCTATGACAGAGACCATCGGGTAAGCAGGAGATCCTGGCTCTGTGTAATCAGGCGGCGCTTGCCCCCCTCTTCCCTGGGTGTCCCCCCCTTTGCCCCTGGGCATGGCACACCCTGTGCACTGCTCCCAGGATCTGCCTGCCTGGCACCCTCCCCCAATTGGCTTTTTTTCCCTTTAAAATATCGGCATATAACATGCACACATTATTTGCACTCTATTTTCAGAGGGAAAAGTGTGTGTTATACGCCAATAAATGGAGTGACTGTTACATTGTCAAGTTTTCTACCACATGCTCAATATGGCCTGGGCATCGAAATGCCTGCTGAATTGGAAACTCTTCAGGCCAGCACTGAGAAGCTAAAATAAAAAAAAATAAAGCAAGTGTTCAACCACCCCACTTAGGGCTGCTGCTTAATCATGTATGAGATTCTGAATTTGGTCAATACTGAAAAAGCTACACTGTGTACAGAGCTAGCCTTGGAGATGCTGAGTCAACTAATTTAATACAGATGACTATTTTCTCATCTACTCACACAAAATCATATAATACCATACATGATATACTTAGTTATGCAAGTGGCCGAGCTATAAACATCTTGTTCTATATGAAAAAAATTAAGTAACATTTTGTAGATCACTTAATTGGAACTTTTCCCAGATGACGACTTCTGTAATGTGGAGAGCTCATGTATGCCCAACTGTAAAACCTACCCATACAGGGAGTAATATTCTTTCCCAACCCATTTAAAAAAAATTCAGATTGCAGTTTGCAAGTTCCTAACAGAGTTGACAATCTCTGCATCATGTCAGTCTTGACGGCTATGGGAAATACACTGATCCTTATGGACTTGAAAAATAATTTGGGAAAGTGTCCTAAAATCTGACAGGATGTAAGCAGGGTCTCGTGTAACTCTTAGCCTCTATACAGCAGTTTATAGCCTATAGAAACTCCCTAAAATATACTCCAACTTATGTATGTTGATTTGTTTATTGCTACCACTGCACATGGCTGTCTTTTATATAACCGAAAAAGAATCTTTACATTTACATCACCCCACCAGTATTATATACACACATTTTCCAGGGCTGAAAATAAGATAGATGTTCTGGTAGAGGTATGCAACATCTTTGAACACTCTGTCCTGGATATCCGATATGCAAGCACAGCAGAGATATAAAATACTTGCTTATGTATGGATATGGATCTTTGAAGGTTATACAGTATTCTTGATAACCCTGCCAGTGCCTATTCCTTAACCAGATAAGGATAACACAATGAGCTCTTATCAGATTTACATTTTTATACGGGATTGCAAACAAGCTGAAGACATTTAATAATTTGCATTAAAATGCATGTACATCATAACCGTAAACTCTTTCTACTTGCTCCCTTTTGTTATGCTAAATATAACACTGAAATGTGTGTAATGTCTCTGTTTATGAAGTACAAATAATATCTGTTGATTTGGCAAGAAAGGCCTCCCTCTGCATGACAGATTTTTTCATTGTATGTTTATAGCCTATTACCCGCTTGTTGGTTCCCCTCATAGTGGGAATATATTTGCATGGTTTCCTTGGCACTACATGGTTTGAGGAAGAAGCTGCAGGGCTTTGAAACACATAACCACACCCCTCCGCTTCATGCCCTGTCCACGGTGACATCACGTCTGGTCCAGTATCCATGTGTGTTCAAGCCTGGTTCTCGGCATTACCTGGCACATCCTACAGCGGCATCTGATCCTGTTGGTGGGCCCAGCAGCATCCTGACCATCCACCTTGCGGACTCACGAAGAGCAGTGTTTTAAATCATGGAGACATGCATTGTTCTTACAGCTAAAAGTAAGCTGCCAATTGCCTTTTAATAAAAGCTACTGCACTTAGTCTGGCACTCTGTTTCATTTGATTTTGCCAGAAGTCTTACTGTGCTTTCTGCCTGTGCATGAGAATGGGCCATAAAGATGAGGAGGGGGGCCTGTGCTCTATGTAATGCATTAAAAAAAATGTAGGCAGGGATGCCACCACGTGCTTAGGAATTAAGAGTGGTATTGTCCTATCAAAGAGGAAGGTAGGAAGACACTGAATTTCTGGCACATCAACAGCTATTGTTATGTACTTGGAAGGTGTCTAAAGCTGGCCATACATTATACAATTTTCTTGTTCAGTTTGCTTTAGACTTACCCTCAACTATGTAGTGCAAGGGCCTGCCTGATTTCATCCAAATTGAAAGTGTTTAGGTCTGACCTCATATTATATGGTTTTGGTAAATCGAAAAGAAACTTGTATAATGTATGGCCAGCATTGAATAGATATAATAAATGTTTTCTTGCCATTACATACACATGAAAAAAATGTAAGGCATATATAGTTTTAGCAGTGCTTAGACTAGTAATGCTCACATATTAAATCTTTAAATAAACAAACGTTGCTGCACCTATCCCTTTAAATGTGATCATAATCTCTTCTGATAAAGCATATACAATCGAAACTTTCTTAGTGTCCCAATAGTGTAGTACACAGTATGTGTATAGTAATACACTGATCACATCCAAACCATAGTATACAGAATATTGAAATGAAAAAAAAAGTGTCCTTCTCAATCCAAATTGTGATATAGTTCATAACACACTTAAATAATCCACACTTTGTGCCGTTTTATTAAAAATTATATTCAGCGACTCCCACCACCATTCCAGGTCAAATCATGCTTTCCCCACTTTGGGGTACAAGAAATAGGCTCCTCTGTACTCCTCCTCCAACGCACTCCTTGATGTCCTGGGCTACTTCACACATTTGGGTGTATGGCCCTTTAAATCCGCGGTCTCATCACTGCATATAAAATTTAGATTTAAAAAAACCAACAGCTAATAATGACAGCGGGGCTCTGCTGCACCCATGTCACTTCCAGTTTCAGCAGCGGCACCCGGCTCCACCCAACGCGTGTCATCACAGTCACGTGACTTCCTCAGGTGGTCAAATTAAATGTTTAATTTGAAAAACAGACTGTACAAAAACTGTGAAAAAATACATAAAATATAAGCCATAAAAACATGGTCTCAAAACCATTATAGTTCCCTTAACACTTAGAATAAAAAAATAAATATAGCATGATATTGCGTGTGGGAGATTAAAGGAGTCAAAATAAAGGAAATTTTAAAAATTAAATAAAATTCAGTTCATTGATAAAGTGAGCCAAAGGGTTACAAGGAGAAGGGATGCATTGTAGGTACCATCCAAAACACTTTCCAAAGTATGGCATTATTGTATGCTTGTCTATAAAGCTAATAATAAAAAAAAAAGGCAATTGAATTTTAAATGAGTAAGTGGGTAATACATCTTTTGCCAAGATCTAGTGCTTCCTAATTAAAAATGTGCTTGAATCTTTCAGCAGTAATTGTTGCTGACCTTTTAAGAGCTCTACAAAAATCAAAAATAGTCATATTATGGATGTAAAATGCACATCATGCAGAGTGATCAAATCTATCCAAGGAGATATATTATATATATATATATATATATATATATATATATATATATATATATATATATATATATATATATATATATATATATATAATTTTATCTCCTTGGATAGATTTGATATATATATATATATATATATATATATATATATATATATATATATACACACGCACACACACACACACACACACACACACACAGGCACAATTTACATTTTTTTCAGGTATTTACCAAAACATATTCAAGCTATGGTTATATAAAATGGATATGGGCTTAAAATGCCGTTTCATGGCCAGGTGTGGGCTATGCCTTCATTATTTCTTCATCAATTAAGCAGGTAAAAGATCTGGGAGTTAATTCTAAGTGTGGTATTTGAATTTGAAATCTATTGCTGTGAACCTACATCATGCATTTAAAAGGAGCTGTCCATGCAAGTGAAACAGGCCATTGTAAGGCTTCAAAAATGAAACAAATCCATCAGAGAGATGGCAGCAACATCTCTTTTTATTTGTCCAATCACATTTGAGCCCCTGAAAATAGGATTTTTATAACAGCTTACCTGTAAAAATCCTTTTCTTTTGAAGTACATCACGGGACACAGGCATAGCCAGACTGTTAAATTTAGTGTTTGTAAAGTGGGATGGAACACCAGACCTTGCGAGAGACTGCCATCTTCACAATCTCTGCATACAAAGATTTCCTGGGCCCCACTGGGGGCCAAAAGAATCAACGACTTCCCTTCCTGCTTGATCCTGAGATGCCGTGGACGCAGGCAGAATAGGGAGGAATGCATAAATCAGTGAGAACTGATTCCACGGGAATAGCAAGGCATCTATTCCACATGCTAGCGAATCCTTTGTTCTTGACACAAAGTTGTCTATTTCTTTGTTGAACCTGGACGCAAGCAGATCTATGTCTGGGATCCCCCATTTTTGACATATTGACAGGCAGATATTGGGGTGAAGGAACCATTCTCCCGGGAACAACTGCTGGCGACTCAAGTAGTCCGCCTGCCAATTTTCTATTCCTAGAATGAAGACCGCCGATAGGCAAAGTACATTGTTTTCTCTTGAAGATGGAATATGATTCACCTTTCTCTGGGCCATACAACTTCTTGTGCCCCCTTGGTGATTAATATAGGCCATTGCTGTGGCACTTTTGGAATGAATCCAGGCAGGATAATACCATCAACTGAACGTTTAGGCCCTCAGGACCAAGAGCTCTGCCTGAATTTATAAAATGTTAATGGGCAAGGCCACATCTGATCTGGGCCACTTCTCTTGGACAGTTACCTCTTCCAGGACTGTTCCCCAACCTAAGCAAAGAAGGTTAGGATATGTTGTTACCACTTCCCAGGTAACTGAAGGAAGGCTTTTCCCCTTAGTAGATTTTTGGATATTAACCATAAACTGAGGCTTCAGGGCACCCAGCCTACAGCACCTGGTATTTCCAGGTGGTCGGTCATCCAGGTACTAACCAGGCCCGACCCTGCTTAGCCTCCAAGATCAGATGAGATCGGGCGCTATCAGGGTGATGTGGCCATAGGCTTTGGAGTCAGACACATTAGAAATGTAGAGCCTGAACCCTTTTTTCCAAGCCAATAGGATACCGTTTTGCAGCAGTCTCGAATGAAAATGAGCATAAGGAATGGCTTCAAATGAAGCCACCATCTTTTCCAACAGCCTCATGCAAAGTTGAATAGAAGAAATTCATTTTGCTTCGGCCACCTAAATCAGTTCCTTTATGGTGCTGATCTTTGCCTGGGGTAAGAATACCCTTTTCTGGGTGTACCTATGATCGGACCCAAGTATTTTAGCCTTCTTCATGGTTTTAAAGAAGATTTCTCCTAGGTTGAGAATCCGACTTAGATATTCCAGGTAGTCAAATGTGGTGACCATACTTTGGTCTAAGCAGGCTACGGATTGCTCTATCAAGAACAGTGCGACTAGGTAAACCATAATAGTTATACCTTGGGCCCTTAATCTGGCTAGAAGAGAGCCCAGAACCTTTGTAAACACTCAAGATGCAGTAGCTGGACCGGAAAGCAGAGCTACACACTGAATATGAAGAATTTTCCACCTTGAAAAGTAGATATTACTAGTGAGTGAGGAAATAGGCATATGGAGGTATGCATCTTTGATGTCGATTGATGCCAGAAGTTCTCTTCCTTGTAGGATGGAGATAACTGATTTCGATTGACGCCATATGAAAAGTGTGTGGTTATATTCAGGAACTGAATTTAGATTTTTGAGACCCGGAATGTCCATTCGGACCGTGAAAAAAAAGAAACGTTTGATCTGAGAAAACAAGGAGACGGGAACTCTTGGAACTCCAATTTGTACCCTGGAGTTATTGAGGAATTTGTATCAACGCTCTTCCTGCCAGATCCTTGAGAACTGCAGAAGAATTCCCCCTATTTGATTGAGCCCGAAGATGGAAGCCGCCATGACTGCCTGGAGGCTGATGCCTCTGGCACAGGAGATGGAGCTTTAAAACGAAAATACATTTACTCCTTTTTTTTTTAAAAGGGGCGTTTTCCACAAGAATTTCTTTGAATGTATTATCCAAAACAACCCCAAATAGCTGTTTCACCGCAAAAAGGAAGACTAGCCAGGAGCTTCTTACAAGGAGCTTAGCGAAGGGCACAAGGCCTGAAGGATATAATCTCTCATAACTACTATTGCAAACATAAAGCTGCCTCCTGGGCCTGCTGAGCAGGATAACCTTGAACACCTGTTTAAACTGGTCTCTCAATGGTTAAGCAATTACTATCAACGTAGGCTGAGACACTCAATCTGCCAGAGGGAAAAAAAGTGTTTTTATTTTTTCAATAGGAATTCCACTTTTTTATCCGTTGGATCCCTAAGCATTTGAGCATTGTCTGTCGGACAAGTTAATCTTATTCACAGAGGATATAGCAGCGTTAATTGCTGGTATACCCTACTGAGTCAATTTTTTCCACCATAGAATAAAGTATGAAAACTTTTTAGGAGGGGAAAAAAAAAATGCTTATCCTCTCGGATGCAAAAAAATGGTGATCCTCTTGGATGCAAAAAAGCTTTTCCAGCAATGAATGGACAGGAAAAAGGCCTGCACGGCTTGAGGAGACTTTAGTGAACCCAAGCAATCAGTTAATGGTACATAAATGTGGAGTGCATTCAGCAAGAAATTGCACCACCAATCTTAAGATTGGAACAGCTGATTCTCCCACATTTGACACTTCAGAAGAGGAGTCATCAGCCTCACCATGGTCTCCTGAGGGAATTAGTCTTATCCTGCGCCTAGTTCCTCAGTTTGAGGGTCCTGGGTAATGGAAGAGAACCTGTCGTATTTTGACCCACACTGGGATGCGATTAAAGTCACTAAACACAACGGGGTGCAGTGTTAAAAACCGTTGCATACATTTCATGGCCCTGATGCTCACTCTGACCAGCCACCCCCTCTCAGGGGAGGATGCCTATTTGTAGAGATGAGTAGGCTTTCCAGAGCTTGAGGGAGATCCTTTTAGCTCTTTTTTGGGGGCGTTTCAACCCCCCCTTCTGACCATAGTACGATGCACAAAGCAGAGGTACTACCAGAAGAAATCGCATCCACTGCTTGAGTTATAGTCCAGCCACAGCCGCTGCTATTAATGCTCAGCCTGATGCAAATAGTAAATGTGTCAAATAGGAAATGCCTGTATTAATAAAAGCTCTTTCATGCTGTTCTTCACTCTTATGTCTCTCCAACAATTTTGCAGCCAGCATAAATGGAGTTTTTTCCTTTTTTAAAACACACTCCAACATTGGAGGCCCCCAATCCACACTAAGCCCCACCCCCACTGTTGCATCGAGCCCCCTCCTTTCTGTTTCAAAAAAAAGTTTTCCGGCGCGGGCATCCGGTCTGATGGGATCGGCTGAGTGAGGGAGGGATGGTGTGGAGGAGACCAGGAAGCCGCTGCCGAATAGGGGAGGTAAAAGAAAATGGCATTGACGATTGTTTTTAGTTCTCCCTTATACCCAGCCTCTTGAAGAGGGGGAAGAGTTCAGCTCAGGTGGGGGTGTCCGGAGGAAACAAAATCCCCCAAACTTACTGGAGGTCTGCCTGCTAGCCGGAGGAAAAATGTCTGCTGCTTCTGTGACACAGCGTGACTGAGTAAAGCATGAGAAGGTACGTGCTCCATACAGCCCCCAGTGGTGACACTTAGGCATGACAATATTTACTTTTACTTTTAGACATTTCATAATAAAATTTTAAAATTCCTTAGAAAAACTTCACTTACCTTTCCCGCCACAGGGTTTTCTGTGGTAAAACCAACAGACCCAATCTTTACCCTTTACGGTGGGTTCCATTAACAAACCTTAAGGAACCTGGGACCCTCGGGGAACCCACAATCATGGACTTGTAAAAAGCACCCCACCAGTAAAACTTTATGGCCTCAATACCAAAAGCACTGGATCCCGGGGTCCAGGTCTCTAAAAAGAGAAGTGTTACAGGCAAAACCTTGTTTCTTCGGGTATGAGGCCCTGGTACCATTCAATTTGGCCTAAAAGACACTTTGAATGGATCCAGCTGCATAGCTAGCCCCAGCAAGGATTGCTCCAGAGAAGCTCAGCACAGCATCACTCGTGACCAACGCTTTAGACACTGGCGAAAAAAACAGATACTCCCAGTAGTGGGAGGGGCTATATAGAGAGCCAACTTCCTGTTTAGGGTGCACCAGTGTCCAGCACCTGAAGGTGGACTATAACCCACATAGTAATTACTATTGCTGTGCCCCGTGATGTACGATTAAAGAAAATGGGGGGACTGTGTATAAAAAATGGTTGCAGTTCCTAAAATTTGTACTTGATATTTATGTTCAACCCCTTCAATTAAACCGGATAGTTTGCACTTCAAATTCATTTGGATTGTTTCACTTTAAAATTTTATTCTGGTGGCATACAGAGCCAAAAATATGAAAATTGTGCCTGTGTCCAAATATCTATATATATACATATATATACACATACATACATACATACATATACACATTCTATCTCACAAAAGTGAGTACACCCCCCTCCCCCATTTTTGTAAATATATATCTTTTCATGTGATAACACTGAAGAAATTACACTTTGCTACAATGAAAAGTAGTGAGTTTACAGCTTTTATAACAGTGTAAATTTGCTGTCCCCTCAAAATAACTCGACACACAGCCATTAATGTCTAAACCGCTGTCAACCAAAGTGAGTATACCACTAAGTGAAAATGTCCAAATTGGGCCCAATTAGCCATTTTCCCTCCCCGTGTCATGCGACTCATTAGTGTTACAAGGTCTCAGGTGTGAATGGGGAGCAGGTGTGTTAAATTTGGCATTATTATGTCACTCTCTCATACTGGTCACTGGAAGTTCAAAATGGAACCTCATGCAAGGTACTCTGAAGATCTGAAAAAAGAATTATTGCTCTACATAAAGATGGCATTGGCTATAAGAAGATTGCCAAAATCCTGAAACTGAGCTGCAGCATGGTGGCCAAGACCATACAGCGGTTTAACAGGACAGGTTCCACTCAGAACAGGCCTCGCCATGATTGACCAAAGACGTTGGGTGCACGTGCTCAGCGTCATATCCAGAGGTTGCCTTTGGTAAATAGATGTATGAGTGCTTCCAGCACCTGGAAGATGTGAATACCCAGACTGATCTTTTATAAATAAAAACCCTAGTTAGACTAACCGGTAACTAGTCTAGGGTGGGACCACCGCCTGTAGAACCTTTCTACCGAACGATTGATTCGATGCGGATAGCAGGTCCAACCTGTAGTGGTGGGTGAAGGTGGAGAAACTTGTCCACATAGCCGCTTTACAGATCCGACTCAGAGAGGCCCCTGCTCTTTCCGCCCCCCACAGACTCACTAAACAACAAAATACATAAGCATTATTCCTGAAACTGTGATAGGAAAAGAATGCTGCAGGCTTCCCATCTGACCTCTCAGATGCAAGGAAGGGAGAAATAAAACATGGCCCAAACAGTAATGACAGAGACCACTGTCCCTGCTTACCTGAGCCTGGCTGACAACGTGGCTCCTGCTACCACCGATTGATCCTCCTCCATCATCAGCGAAGATGCAATGGCGCTGAGTGCTTAAAAAATTAGATTTCCGCTGTCTTTTTCAGCTTCCGGAAGTGATGTCAGCCGGATGAGACCCCCCTTCTCCCTGTGTTCTAGCGGCCGGAACCGGAAGCCTTGTCGTGCCATCGGAAGTCCCACCCCCGGCCGGAATGACGCACTCGCCATCCGAACCCGGAAGGCATGAGGCTGTGCAAACGGTGCGAGATACTAACCACGGCCACGCCTTAGCCTCATGCCACCAGTCTAACAACCGCCCCCCCCCCCCCCGGGTATGAAGGAGAGCGGACGCCAGAGCAACCCCTGTGCGTGAAGGGAGGAAGCTGGGCCAGGTCTGCAGACAAAGAAGAAAAACAACCGGCATGCCTCCAACTCTCCCCACCTGGAGAAAGTGCAGCACACCCGGTTCCCTGCAGCGCTTCCACCATGGCCGGAGGAAACACTACAACTGAGGCCATGGTGGAAGTGTCCGGTGTTTAAAGTAATCTGCAGTGTTTCCTGGGAAAAGTGGGTGGAGCTACGTTCTCTCTCCAGGTGCTGTCCTGAAAGACGAAGGGAGAAATATGTTTTTAAAAACAGTTAAACACCATTTAGACTATTTTTATATATGGATGGAGGAGCTTACTGCTGGACATCTCTAGATCCCAAAGAGCTTCATTCACATAGAACCCAGGGGTGGTTCATAGCCATTTTTTTTTACCAAACTTAGGTGTGCTGTCATATGCCTTGAAGTGAGCAGATTCACACAGAGGGGGAGCACAAGTTTGTTGTCAACTTTGGAGCACCATCACAGGATTTTGCTTTGCCAGGACAATGGACATTTTTATTTTATTATTTAATATGTTTGATATAATGCACGTTTTGCACTGTCATTCATGCACTTTACATGCGTCATAACACATTGGTTACTTCAATATAGTGCAACACTTTTCATCTGTTATTGTTTTAACTTGCCAGCATAATGGATATTTTATATATTATATGGTATTACATTTAATATCATGCATGGTTTACACTAAGATGTGTGTGTGTGTGTGTGTGTGTGTGTGTGTGTGTGTGTGTGTGTGTGTGTGTGTGTGTGTGTGTGATATATATATGGAAGAAGGAAGAAGCAGCAGAAAAAGCAGAAGGTGGCAGCGGCAACAGCAACGCTAGTAAAAGAGCTAGAAGAAGAAAGCAGAGGCCCGGCAAGAAGAACCGAAGAGCGAGACAAGACCCCCGAAGTCGGAAGAAGACCCCCGAAGTCGGAAGAAGACCCCCGAAGTCGGAAGAAGACCCCCGGACGGAAGTGGCGAAGGAGAAAGCTGGGCTCCTCCGCTAGTAAAAGAGCTAGCAGAAGATAGCGGAGGAGTCGGGGGCTGTCTAATAAAGTATTTTAAAAACCTGTGTTGTGTTTTTTATGTACTTTTTTTCCCCCAGGTGAATGGGTAGGGGTACAATGTACCCCATACTCATTCACATAGGGTAGGGGGCCCGAATCTGGGGGCCCCCTTATTAAAGGGGGCTCCCAAATTTGATAAGCCCCCCACCCACAGACCCCGACAACCAACGGACAGGGTTGCCATCAACATGGGGACAAGGTGCTTTGGGGTGGAGGGCCACAGGGCCTCCCCTTCCCCAAAGCACCCCCCCCCCCATGTTGAGGGCACGCGGCCTGGTATGGCTCACTCGTCCCCACGCCCTTTCCTGACCGCAAGCTCGGATAAGGGTCTGCTATGGACTTTGGGGGGGACCAGGTGATGGGGCTAACGAGGGGTCAATCTCGCCGATGGAGGCAGCGACATTCACTTCCTTCGCTAGTTTCATCTACCTGAAGCCACGTTCAAAATGAACCAACTTTTCTCCATGTGTGGGCAAGTGCGTTCATTTCAAAAGTCCGGCCGACTAGCACACAGACGGGCGGATTGTCCGCCAGACAATTTTGAGTCAGAACTCCTAAGTTCGCTGGACTTTTGGGAAGAAAAAGTCCGCCGGAGCCCACACACGGGTGGATAATCCGATCGTGTGTACACGGCATTAGAGTACAGTAACTTCTTTGGGGCATGATTGTGCATTTTTGCATTGTGCAACAAACTTCAATGGTAGTGCCTGCATAAGATGTGATTTTGCGCCCAACAACTACCTCCTCCTCTTAGCGACTAGCTTTCCATTAACAAAAACAAAAGTATGCAACTCCACTCTTGTTTACAAAAAAAAACAATCCCCTCAGGGTCGGTTCACACTGGGACGACTTGCCAGGTGACTTAGCCACCTGGCAAGTCGCATACCGTTCTGTACAATGAAACCATTCTAACCGGAGCGACACAAGTCGCTCTGACTTAGAAAAAGGTTCCTGTACGACTTTGGGGGGCGACTTCAGACGACTTGCATTGACTTCTATAGAGAAGTCGTTTTGCAAGTCGCCGCAACGGTCGTGCCTAGGTCGCCTGAGGCAGTCACGCTGCAAGTCGTGCAGCCTCAGTGTGAATCAACACTCAGGGCAATCAATGTATATTGAAGGGATTTTAGCAAACATTATGGTAGATTCCTACCTTTTGCTGCTCTGAAGAAATAGCCATTTGTTTGACCATGTCCTTTGAAAACTAGTACTAAATGGGAGGGAATAGTTTATTACAATCAGTGTTCCAATGAGAAAAGCTGCAGGTTTATATTTCTTTCAAAGTATTTAACACTTTGGTTTTATATATATATATATATATATATATATATATATATATATATATATATATAAAATTTTAATGTTCCATAAGTGGAGTTACCCTTAAAGCCTGAACACTTGAGAAACATAATATAAAAAAAAAAGAAAAAAAAAAAAAAAGAAAAAGAAGGTGGTTTCAAATCAAACACCCTCAAGTGTAAATCCAGGATTGTGGGCATTGCATCTATACAAAGCTCTGTGGATGTCATATTTCATTGTAAAGAATTGGCTTATTCTTCAGCATAACGCATCGTCATCCCTTTACCATGTGAATTGTTTTTCAAGGCTTTTCCTTTTACAGCTGCAATCACTTGACAGGATGTTATGAAATACCCAGACAAACATTTTATAAAGCTTGTATTTAATTCATGAGCTTTTCCTGCACACACACACACAAAAAAAAAATAAATAAATAAATAAAAAAAAAAAAGAGAACCTTCCTTGTATTTTGTTAAACCTCTTAACTGTTAACCACATTTCAAGTCTTGGTGTATTTTATTTTCCCTAGCCCTTATTTAATAAACCATACTGTTAGAGCCGGTTCATACAGGGGCGACTTAGCCGCCTGACAAGTCGCGTCCCGTTCTGAACTATACTAAACCGTTCTAATAGGAGCGACAAGTCGCTCCAACTTAGAAAAAGGTTCCTGTACTACTTTTGGGGTGACTTCAGGCGACTTGCATTGACTTCTATACAGAGGTAATTTTGCAAGCCGCCATTGAAGTCGTGCTGCCCCTGTGTGAACCGGCTCTTAGGGGAAAAAAAAAGACATCAATATGTACACACACACACACGCTTGCCTTGCCTTTTGCAGCATTGGGATGTTTTCTACATCACAAAGACAAACATTTACATGAGAATGAAATTATCAGTTTAAAAAGTCAAGCAGTTCCTGTATGTAGAATTACCTTGCCTTTCATACAAAGTGCTACTTGTGAATGGAATTTATATAAAAAGAAGATACTGCATAATACAGTGAAAGCATAATTGCCCTTTGAAAGTAGGCAGTAGGTGATAATACAATGGTAGTTTACAGTGCTCAATTTTCCTTATCAACATGTACTACTTTACAGAATTGTGACTATATTTATTATACACTTAGCCTATTTTATAGCAATTTTACCACCAAAGGTCCATGTTTTACTTATGATTATAGAAGCCTAGAAAAACAGTTGTGTATTTTGTATTCCGTTTTCGTGCTTTTATAATGCATCATCTTCGGGGGATCTCCTGCCTCTGTAGACACCGCCATAGAAGCTTACTGGAATCAACTGCATAGGCTGAACTACGTAAACATTGGGGTGATCCGCAGCTCCGAAGGAGAGGGATGGGGGAAATTGGGAGACCAACTGCTGTCTATTGGAAAGTGAACTTACTTACATACTTTAGGCTGAATTTACACTGTTGTGGTGCGTTAACACACAGGTTAGTACACACTATAGTGGGATGTGCTTTGTTCATTTTTCAAGTCTGAGGTTTACAACTGCTTTAGGTTACATTTCCAGCATGTTTCGGGAAAAAAGAAAAGGCAGCCGGCAAAGTTTATCATAACACTGTTCAGCATGGAGATAACAAGAAACATTGTATCCTTTGGTTCTTTTAGATCAAAGTGATGAACTTCGGTCTGCAAATGAGGGCAGTTTAACCACTTAAGGACCGAGCCTCTTAATGAGATTTGTTGTTTACAAGTTAAAAACATTTTTTTTGCTAGAAAATTACTTAGAACCCCCAAACATAATATATACACCCCAGAGAATAAATTGGCGGTCATTGCAATACTTTCTATCACACCATATTTGCACAGCAGTCTTACAAGCGCACTTTGTTTGGAAAAAATACACTTTTTTGAATAAAAAAATAAATCATTAAAGTTAGGCAAATTGATATCCAACATGCCACGCTTCAAAATTGCGCCCTCTCATGGAATGGCTACAAACTTTTACGATTACAAAATCTCCATAGGCGACGTTTAAAAAATTCTACAGGTTGCATGTTTTGAGTTACAGAGAAGGTCTAGGGCTAGAATTATTGCTCTCGCTCTACCGACCGCGGAGATACCTCATATGTGTGGTATGGACACTGCTTTTATATGTATACGTATGCGTTCGCTTCTGCACGTGAGCTCGGCGGGACGTTTAAAAAATAAAATAAAAATTGTGTCACTTTTATTACTATTACAAGGAATGTAAACATCCCTTATAAAAAAAAAAGCATGACAGGACCACTTAAATATGAGATCTGGGGTCAAAAAGGTCCTCAGATCTCATATTTACACTAAAATGCAATAAAAAAAAGTGGAAGTGACGTTTTGATGTCACTTCCTCCCTGAAATGATATGGAGACGGGTGGGGGCCATCTTCCCCTCACTCATCTCCATGTCAAGCCAGGAAAAGGATCCATACGCCTCCACCGCTACTGATGGCTCCGGAGCATGGCGTGAGGGGGGAGCCGATAAAAGTGATCTCGTGGCAAATCCGCTGCAGAGACCACTTTTATCTGAAAGCGGACCGCCCGCTGAAGAAGAGGCTAGCAGCAGCTAGCTGCTGCCATAACAATGATACTCATCTTCAAAGTACCGATGTAAAACTGTGTCGGGGGCGGTCCGTAAGTGGTTAACCACTTAAAGTGTTACTAAACCCACAACAGAAAAATCTGCCTGTATATGCAGCATAGCATGCTGGGTATACTCACTGTGGAACTTAAGGGGTTAATCTTCTGCATTGTGTAGAAAAGCGGTTTTTATCCTGCATGCACAGATACCCCCCCTCCTGCACTGTCTATACGGGGAAGGCCAGCTAACAGGCAGGGTAACCGACCTGCACATGTTGTGTCTTTTATGCTTGAGAAAGCTCCTACCTGAACTCTCAGCACTGGAGAAACTGTGCAGTTTATCATCATGTAACTGTGGTATACAGATCATCCAAAAAAGGTATATAGTGGCAATATTTTAATGTAAAAAGAAGATTTATAAAGCTGTGGGTGGGCGGATGAACTATTTTCATATTACTGAATTTAGTAACACTTTAAAAAAGACGAAGCCTTTGTCTCACACAGGTTGCTTACAAGATAAAAACTCTATTTTTGCTAGAAAAAAAATATAAAGAAATATATTATAATATATATATATAAATTTTTTTAGCAGAGACCCTAGAGAATAAAATGGCGGTCATTGCAATGTTGTAGGTCTCACTGTATTTGCGCAGCGTTCTTTCAAATGCAATTTTTTGGGGGAAAATTCACTTCAATGAATATAAAAAGATGAAACCGTAAAGTTAGCCCAATTTTTTTGTATAATGTGAAAAATGATGTTCCGCCAAGAATCGTGATCTTTATCCTAAGCAAAATAAATTTTGATTCTCATTTTATCCAGAATCGTGCAGCTCTAATGTGCAGCCGAAGATTAAACAGGCAAAGATGGCAGCTTCCTTGGTTGAAAATGATAGGAGGGTTTACTTCCACTTTAATGCTGCATAATAAAGACACGGATAAGGACTGCAGCACTATAAAACCAGCTTCATAAAGACAAAGACTGTTTGCTTTAGAAACTAAAAATTCTGTTGGGGTATCTCAAGAATGATATCCCTGCAAAATCACTTTAAAATGAACACATTTTTTTAAAGTTTTGTATGGTTTCTGGCAAACTGAATCACATGCTGATTTTTTTTTTTATCATTTTCAGGGACTCCAGCAGAGGGATTGCCTCTGACTTATGAATTTCCAGGTCTTGATACGATTAATGAAATCTCTATAATATAGAACAAATAGTTAGCTTATCCGGCTGAAAAATAGTAATACTTTTCTTACAGTCCTATGAGAGGTAAGAAATTCAAGCCTATTACTGCAAACTGCTACTCTTTCAAAGCTCTGGAAAACTAAAGGATGATTTTGACAACCTTTGTACATATATGAAAGACTAGAAAATGTTTTTGGGTGAAAATTGCCTTTAAAAAAAAAAAAAGTTTTTTCAGTTAGTAATTTTTTTTTATTTATTTATTTATTTATTTTTTTACACAGTACATATTTTATAATTGTTTTAGTAATTACCATCAAAAGTTTTTTTTCTGAAACTGCTGTATCTTCTACCAATGAACAGGCATAGAGTTAAACATATATTGAGCTTTTAGTTCCAGTAAGTTCATTAGAGAAACAAGATATTATAACAAGCTGCATTTAAAAGCCACATATGATTGGATTTTGGGACAGCCTAATATAAACCATTTGTCTCAGCTAAAGATTTTATGTCAGTGCTGGAATTTCCTGGCATCCACCCATCTATGACATTAGCTCTCCGAGAAGATAGAAGATTAGGGAAATGTTCCAACAATAAAGTATTTCCGTTGACAGGAGCCAGTTTCACATTTAGCAGAGCTGTGGTCTTTGCACATATATTCCCAGAACCAGGAAAATATATCTATACTCTATAGCACTTATTGGGACATGCGTTCCGCCATCACAGCTTGACATTTTATGCTATCCACAGACTTTTTAGAGAATAGTGAGAAATTTAGGAATCGTTCACCACCCCTTTAAAAAAAAAAAAAAAAATTCTAGTATGCAATATAATATTGCTAATATATTATATTATCTAAAACGAACAATTCAAATCTCCAAAATATTCAATGGATACCCATGAACACTTCCATCCTCAAAATGTTTATGGGACATGCCTCTGCTCTGCCCCTCCAGCACTAACTGGAGCATCAGGCTGTGCAGGCTGACCCAGCTTTCGGTCAGGCATCTGGGTGGATCCCTACATTACTGTCGGGATCCCTGCAGAGCCTGGACCGGCTCGGTGACATTAGCTGACAGCAGACTTTAGCCCACTATTAGCTGAATCTGGGTCACAGGAGTGCAAAACAAAGAGCACTCCTTTGATCCCCAAGAAAAGCATAGCCAAAAAAGCTCTGGGCATGCTTCTCCTTTAGCTGGATTCACACCTATGCAGTTTTAGTGCTCTTTGCATTTTGCAGATTTGCACTGCAGTCCATTTAACATGGTTTCCTATGTAAAAGTTCTGTAGTGCAAATCTGCAAAATGCACAAAAAATGCATAGGTGTGAATCCAGCCTTAAAGCAGAGATCCACTCACCGCTGCAAAACTGAAAAGCTACACATACTGCAGCCTCTGGCTTTTAATAATAGGACACTTACCTGTCCTGGAGTCCAGTGATGTCGGCACCGCAGATGAGGTTTCCATCAGCTGTCAGGTGCTGCCGCCGCCATTGCGGGAAAGGAAACCTGGCAGTGTAGCCTTACGGCTTCATGTCTGGAACTCTACTGCGCATGCGGGAGGCTCCGCTCCTCTCTCCTACTGGCCCAGTGGTAGGGGAACGAGGTGGGAGGAGGAGGGAGCCAAGCGGCGACATCAACAGCTGCAGCTCCCGAAAGTGGGAACAGGATACCTGTCATAGACAGGTATTCCCTCCCCCCTGAAAGGTGAAAATGTGGCACTGGATGGGGAGGGAGGAGCCAAAATTAGCGGAAGTTCCACTTTTGGGTGGAACTCCGCTTTAACCATTTAAATGCTTTTTTGATGGCAGAGCAAATATTAGTCTAAATGGTGTCCCTGATGACCTCAGCATTGACATAATGCAACGGATGGAGTCTAGTGATCCTGGAGTCAGGTGTCTATGGGCTGCAGAAGTTCGGCTACTGACTGGCGGAATACAGATTGTACTAGACAGTGCGTCTCTCCCACATACCTTGCATTCTTTGAAGTGTTTCCTTTCTTATATTCTTGTGAGTGCTTTTTACAATGAATCTACCACAGAGCGCACTATATTTATTGTTGTCTCCTGGCTGAGGCCACACTCACTCACATATTCGCGCACTGGGTCGGTGAGCAGTGTTCCTTCCTTTCTCTGCTGATCCCATTTAATGGTGCCTGCAAAGTTTCTAGGCCAACGCAACTTGGCAAAGCCAACAGCATGACAAGGATCTTTTTAGCTGTCAGTAAGAGTGACATTCTGACCATCGCTGTAAATAGCATTTTCCCAATTACCATAAATAACTTGCTTTTTTTTAAGGGTTCCCAGAGACCTGAAAATTATTTTAGAGATTCCTCTGGGGTAAAAAGTGTGAGAAGAGTTGCATTATGCAGTTTTTTTCTATTGTCAAGACGGCTGCTACCTAATAATGGAGTCTAATGTCAGCCTTACCCAACCTTCCCTAAAAAGATTTCACAAGAATAGCAGTTTATATATCTACACACACACACACTACCAAGAGTATTGGGACACCTGCCTTTACACACACATGAACTTTAATGGTTTCCCAGTCTTCATCCATAGGGTTCAATATTGAGTTGGCCCATCCTTTGCAGCTATAACAGCTTCAACTCTTCTGGGAATGCTGTCTACAAGGTTTAGGAGTGTGCCCAGAAGTGCATTTGTGAGGTCAGGCACTGATGTGGATGAGAAGGCTTGGCTTGCAGTCTCTGCTCTAATTCACCCCAAAGGTGTTCTATCGGGTTGAGGTCAGGACTCTGTGCAGGCTAGTCAAGTTCCTCCAACCCAAACTTGCTCATCCATGTCTTTATGGACCTTGCTTTGTGCACTGGTCCTAATCATTTGGTGGAGGGGGATTATGGTGTGGGATTGTATCTCAGGGGTTGGGCTTGGCCCCTTAGTTCCAGTGAAAGGAACTCTTATCAGTATACCAAGACATTTTGGACAATTTCATGCTCCCAACTTTGTGGGAAAGGCTTGGGAATGGCCCCTTCCTGTTCTAACATGACTGCGCACCAGTGCACAAAGAAAGGTCCATAAAGACATGGATGAGCGAGTTTGAGCAGAGTCCTGACCTCAACCCAATAGAACACATTCGGGATGAATTAGAGCAGAGACTACAAGCCAGACCTTCTTGTCCACATCAGTGCCTGACCTCACAAATGCACTTCTGGAAGAATGGTCAAACATTCCTACAGACACACTCCTAAACCTTGCGGACAGCCTTCCCACAAGAGTTGAAGCTGTTAAAGTTGCAAAGGGAGGGCCAACTCAATATTGAACCCTACGGGCTAAGACTGGGGTGCCATTAAAGATCGAGTAAATGCAGACGGTCCAATACTTTTGGTAATATAGTGTGTGTGTATATATACATATATAGCTACTGAATAAAAAATGTTTTATTATATACATAAAATTCTGTTAAAATAAAACTGTTTTGTAAATGTAAGACTTGTAGGCTCTGCTCTTTGTTTGTATGCCAGGTTTCCTAGCATTTTACTTAAACTACTATCCACAGTTACGCCTTTAGCTCTGTAATTCTGGCTGTGCACACATTGTCCCAATTTAACCCTTTTCCCTCCTTAAAGGCAGTTCTGCCAATTGATTCTGGGAATGTTCCCAGAGTTCTCTAGTTGTTCTGAGAACTAGGCACATATGGCATGTCAGTCAGCACTAAGCAGCCATATGTAGCGTGGGATGCCTGATCACTACAAAATATCTGAGAGCCCCCACTGCACTCATCTTAGGTATAGCAAGTCGATATACTTTGGTGTCCAAATTTGGACACTATTCTACATAGACACACACGTTTATGATAGTCACTGAGTTGTACTTCACGCAATCAGAAAATAGAGATATGCAGCAAAATCATGCAATGTTATTATCGACACGTATGTTACATATGAATCTATATGTACGATGCAAAAAAAAAAAAAAAAACACTTTCTTTGCTTTATTTGGCTCTTAGGCACCCTTTTCATCTAATGTTTTTTTTAAACTATCCACGCTGCTACCACTGCTTGTGGAAGAGAATTCCACATCCTTAGCACTCTGACAGTATTTATACAGTTTAAAACGATGCCATTTTCCCTATTCATACTTACCTAGGTGGATGCAGCATTGTTCTGACGCGGTATCTGTCCCTGTCTTCTCTGCACTGAAAACCGAACGATGAAATTGAACACTGCCGATCACTCGGTTTTCATAGCTCTGTGAGCAGAGAGCTGTAGACTGTCAGTCACAGCTCTCTGCTCATCTCCCTCCATGCTCATTGGAGTGCCGACCTGTGAAGGGGGTGGAGCGGGCCATTTCAGGCTCTCAGCAGCTCACTGAGAGGCTGAGACGGGTTTCAGTCCAGGCAACTGGTGGATCCAGACTTCCATTGTTAGGATGACGCAGTGCCTAGACTTCTGTGACGTCCACGACGAAAATGGGTCACAGGAGGAGCCCAGCCAAACAAGCTTTGGCTAGACTTCTCCTTTAAGGTTAAACCGCTTATTTTCCAATTTCAGTTAATGGCCACGTGTCTTTTTAAATTACCTTTCACTGTAAAGTTTTTTTTCCATATGCTAGGGTAACCAGTACAGTATTTGTACATCGCTATCACATTTCCTCTCAAGCGTCTTCTCTCCAGAGACAATAAAAGTTCAATGCTTGCAGTCTTTCACCATAGCGGAGATCCTCTAGTCCCTTTACTCGCTTTGTTGCTCCTCTGGACTTTCTCCAGATGCAGCACATCTTTCCTGAGGACTGGTGCCCAGAACTGGATGGCATACTCAAGATGCGGCCATATAATAGTCTTGCAGAGTGGGACAATTATTGTTTTATCTTTGGAGTGGATTCCTTTTAGTTGCATACCAATATTCTGCTGGCTTTGCTTACAGCAGCTTGGCATGGAATGCAATCGCTGAGCCTTGAATCTACTAGGACCCCCAGGTGCCTTTCCATCCTATACTCCCCCAGAGGTTCCCCCCAGCGAGTAGCTTGCATTCATATTTTTAGCACCCAAATGCATTACTTAAAATTTTTCAACACTAAACCTCATTTGTCATGTATTTGCCCAACCCATTATTTTATTTAGGTCTTCTTGTAAGGTTTCCAAATCCTGCTGTAAAGTTATTGCCCTGCTTAATATTATATAATTTGCAAATATTGTGATTGAGCCATTTATCCCATCCTCTTCATCGTTTATAAATGAATTAAACAGAATAGGTCCCAGGACAGATCCTTAGGGGACCCCACTTACCACTCCAAAACATTCAGCGCGCTCACTATTTATCACCACCCTTTGGACCCGCCCCTGTAGCCAGTTTATAATCCAGGTACCTACCCTTTTTAAAACATTAGTACCATGTTGGCTTTTCTCCAATCAGCTGGCACCATTCCAGTCAGTAAACTGTCCATGAAAATTAGGAACAACCTGCCTGAGTTCCTGAAAGACCCTCGGGTGTAAGCCACCTGGTCCTGGTGACTTATGCTAAGTTTTTCAAGTCAATTTCTGATATCGTCTTCTGTTAGCCATAAGGATGTATTCTATGACGTTTTATTAGAGTCTTGGTTGCTATATCTCCCCCCCCCCACCCCCCCCCGTTTCTTTTATGAAAACTGAGGAGAAGAACGTGTTTAAAACCTTTGCCTTCTCTGTCTTTTGTAACCAAATTCCCTTTATCATCCTTTATGGTGCCAAATGCTCTGGCCTCACTTTCTTACTGTTTATGCATTTAAAAAATTTCTTGTGGTTTTCTTTAATCTTCTCCACTATGTGCCTTTCGTGGTCTATTTTAGCTGCCCCGATTGCTCTCTTATGTTTCTTGTTGCATTCTTTGTATTGTTGGAAAGCTGACAATGACCCCTCAGCCTTGTATTTTTAAAGGCCTTTTCTTTTGCTTTCATATGCATTTTTACACTTTTAAACTTACTTCCCATTGGAATGAACTGACCAATACCTTTATTTAGTATGCTCTTAAAGCGCTACCATTTTTACTCTGTCTTCTTTGTTCTTATTATTTCATCCCATTTAATATCATCTAGCAAAAAGCGCAGTTTAGGGAAGTTGGCTTTTTTGAAATTCAGTGTCTTTGTATTGCCTTTGTGCTTCTTATTTCTGTGATTTATACTGAAACTAATTGACCTGTGGTCGCTGTTTCCCAAGTTTCCCCGTATTTCCACATGCATGATCAGGTATGTATTGTTTGTAATCAGTAGGTTTAGTACTGCATTGTCTTGTCGGTGCATTCACCAACTGACCCATGAAATTATCCTGCAAGACATTTAGGAAACGGCAAGCCTTAGACAAATGCGCAGTTCCTTCTGCCCAGTCTATATCTGAATTAAAACCCCCTATCACAATACAATTTCCTAGACTTGCAGCCATTTCAGTCTGTCATAAGAGGTTCTGCCTTCCCCTCCTCCCTCAGGTTAGGGGGCTGTAACATATTCCCAATATTACTTTCCAATTATTTTCCTTCCTTTGGAGCTCCTCCCACAAGGATTCCACCTCCTCTCTAGCTCTATTAGTGATGTCATCCCTCATGTTCACAGGCATATCCCTCCCCCTTCCCTACCCTCCCAATCTCTAAGATATAGGGAATGCCACTGAATGGTTGCCAGCCAATAAATGTTAGTTGTCAAACCAAGTTTCTGAAATTCCCAGCAAGTCGAAATCCTGTTCGTACATTAGCAGCTACAGTTATTCCATTTTATTAGCCATACTTCTAATCTTGGTATACACGCCTCGTAATTTTGTCCCGTCACAAATGCTATATAGCTATACTCAATATTAACATCATATAGTAGACATGATTCAAACAATAGGATGAATGCACATATTTTTCAGTTCTTTCAGGATCGTTACTTACACTGTGACACCCCCCCCCCCCCCCTCATCATCTCAAATGCCAATTTGGTGCCTTTAGAAAATGTAGAGAAGAAAGGAATGAAATGGATTCTAATAGCTCTCATTCTTAGGAATACATTTTATTCGTTAGCTCATGTGAAAACTAAACAAATGCCAAGATCCTTTTTTCCATAGAGAAAAGGGAATAACTGTTGAACTATCACAGAGATCTTCCAATGTGTAGGAGTGAAATTCTGTGACCAGTGTCAAGCGCCTCTAATGCTTGTAAATGTTACTGCTGAGATGTTCGCCCATGCATTGTGTGATTGTGACCAGTCATGCTGAAAATGGTTTTATTATATACAATGTACTATACATGTGAGCACAGGTTTTAACCAAAAATGAAAAGCAGTTAGATACCTCCCTATAACAGTTAGATATCTCCCTATCTTAGATAGAACCGCTACAACCTTCTTCGCTGACTGGTATTTGTTGCACATGCATGGTAAAATATTGTGGCTGATGTACCAAAAAAGTTGAGAATATTCACACAATTGTGGAAAATTGAAGTTAATTTATACACACGCAGCCTTCATGTATAAACGCGATAATGAGCACTGCCAACAGTTGAGAGCACCTGTTATCAAGCTCCAAGGAAGTCCCACATGACCCAAAGATTGCTTGATCACAGCAATTAAATATTTGAATCGGGTGGCGTATGTCCAACTCTTAGTCGTTCTCAGGGGTTTATATCGTTATTTTTGCCAAGATACCAAACTATTATCAATCATTTTCAGTTTCCTACGTAGCAAACATTTTCATTAAATAACACTTTTTTTATATCAACATCAAAATTAGTTCTCATTAACAGGAAGTCGATATCAGTGGTTTACATATGGTAATACTTCTATGCCATATAAGATTTCTAGAAGTCACTCTTATCATTTACAGAACACTAAAGCTGCCTACAGACTTTAGATGAAGGCTGGCAATGCATGCATGGCCCAAACACCAAATGATCTTTAGTACAAAAGATTGTTCTGCAAACATCCATGATTGGCCTGTGTAGAATGGACTGGGGGAGTATGAATATTGAGGAGCTGCTTGGCTTATCTTGTGGAAAAAAAACAACTGCTGCCTAACGGAGGTTGGTCAAAGGATGATGTCTGTTGGGGTTTAGATGAGATTTCAGGCCTTGTTCACATGGGCGTCCTGGTTTATGTAGGAAAAATGGAATTACGTACCGGTAATGTCCTTTTCCAGGAGTCTTTCAGGACAGCCACCTTAGAGAGACACCGGCTCCTCCCCTCTGAGGAAACACCGCCTTCAATTTCATAATTTAAGCATCCTCCTCCCTTCGTTCCTCAGTTCTTCCAGAGTACCTCCGGCCAAACCGGGGAGACACAAGAACACGTCAAACAAATAAACTTTTTAAGTCTTACCTGACGATCTCATGTAATGAGTTCCCGATGATCTGCAACAATTTGGGTGGGAACCGGTGCTGTCCTGAAAGACTCCTGGAAAAGGACATTACCGGTACGTAATTCCATTTTTCCCCAATCGTCTTTCAGGACAGCCACCTTAGAGAGGATAAGCGAGTATATTACCTTAGGGTGGGACTACTGCCTGTAGCACCTTACGACCAAAGGCTTGGTCTTTGGCTGACAGAAGATCCAGTCTATAGTGTCTCACAAACGTAGAAAAACTGGACCACGTTGCAGCTCTACAGATCTGTTCCGGAGACGCACCAGCCCACTCTGCCTGAGAAGTTGCCACGGCCCTGGTTGAGTGTGCTCTAATGCCAGCTGGAGGATCTAATCCCCCTGCCACGTATGCCTGCCCAATGGCTAACCTTAACCATCTAGCTATGGTACGTCTAGAGGCTTTGGAACCCTTCCTGGCCCCTGAAAATAAAACAAAAAGTGAATCTGTCTTTCTGAACTGACTTGTGCAGTCTAAATAATAAAGAACACATCTTCTAACATCTAGTCTGTGAAACATGTGTTCCTGTTCTCTAACTGGATTTGAACAAAATGTAGGTAGCACAATCTCCTGCATCCTGTGGAAACTAGAGGCTACCTTAGGCAAAAAGGCCGGATCTATCTTCAAAACCAGACGATCCGGAAAAACCTGAAAAAAGGGAGCCCTGACAGAAAGGGCTTCGAGTTCACTTACTCTTCTTGCTGTAGTGATCGCCACCAAAAACACCGTTTTGAGAGTGATCAGCTTTAATGAGCAAGATTCTAACGGCTCAAAAGGTTCCCCTGTGAGAACCTGTAAAACTAAAGAAAGATCCCAAACCGGGAAGGGGGAGCTTGAAGCTGGTCTTTGCCTACCTAGGGCCCTGAAGAACCTTACGACCCAAGGATCTGACGCTAGATGTTTCTCTAAAAACACGCTCAAAGCGGAAACCTGAGCTTTTAGTGTTCCAAGCGCTAACCCCTTATCCGCCCCTGCCTGTAGGAACTCTAGAACGGCTATAGGGCTATGCACGTTGAAGGAACCCTCTGAACACCAGCTGTTAAACCGTTTCCATACCTTTAAGTAAATGGACTGGGTTTCCTTTTTCCTACAGTTTAGAAGAGTGGCTACCAACCGGTCTGAGAAGCCCTTGGCTTTTAGCAATTCTTCCTCAGAAGCCACGCTGCCAGGTTCCATCGTCCTACCTGAGGGCAGAACACCGGACCTTGAGACAGGAGATCCTCCTGCACTGGGAGAATCCAGGGGGGTTCTACAGACAGGCCCTTCAAGATCGAGAACCACGGCCTCCTGGGCCAGTGAGGTGCAATTAGAATGAGGGTAGTATTCTCCACTTGAAATTTCCTTAATACTGCTGGAATGAGCACTGGAGGGGGGAAAGCATAGCACCTGGAGAACCCCCAACTCTGTGCTAGTGCGTCCACCGCCAATGCCCCGTCCCCCCTGTTTATGGAGAAGAACGTTGCTACCTTCGCGTTTTCCCTTGCGGCAAAGAGATCTATTGCAGGAATCCCCCATCTCCGGGTGATCATTTCGAATATTTCCTGCTTGAGAACCCAATTGCCTTCTCTCAGAGTTCTCCTGCTGAGAAAATCTGCCACCTGATTTTGTTCTCCCTTCAAGTGGATTGCTGAAAGGGACAGGATATTTGCTTCGGCCCATCTGAGGATGGCTTCCGCTAGGGTCCATAAGGACTTGCTCCTGGTGCCCCCCTGTCTGTTGATGTAAGCTACCACCGAGGAGTTGTCCGACCTTACCCTTACGTGATTCCCCCGGAGCGCCTTCTGAAAGGTTCTGAGAGCTAGGTCTACTGCCCTCAGCTCCCTCCAATTCGAGGATCTCCTCGAGTCCCTCTTTTCCCAAATACCCTGTATTAATTGGGAGTCTAGGTGTGCCCCCCAACCTGAGCTGCTTGCATCGGTCGTGACCACCCTGGAGGTTGGCATGACCCACTCTAGACCTTGGGACAAATTTGCTCCCTTCCTCCACCACCAGAGGGACCTCTTTACCTGATCTGGAATCGAAACCAGAGAATCCAAAGATTCCTGGCTGTGATCCCAAACCTTCAGCACAAATAATTGTAGAGGGCGGTAATGTAACCCTGCCCACTGAACCGCTGGAAGAGCGGATGTCAGCAACCCTAGCGCTGACATGATCTTCCTTATGGAGATCTGGTGGTTGCCCTGAAGAAACAACAGAGCCCTGTCTATCTTTTGAATTTTTTCCAAAGGAAGAAAGACCCTTTGTACTGTTGAGTCCAACTCGTACCCTAGGAAAGTGACCCTCTGGGAAGGGATTAAGTTGGATTTCTCCAGGTTCAGGAGCCAACCCAGGCTTACTAACAGGTTTCTTGTGACCTGTAAATCCTGAATTAATTGTGCTGGGGAAGGGGCAAACAGAAGGAGATCGTCGAGATATGCGATCACCGAGATTCCCCTGAGACGCAGAAATGCCAGAACTTCTGCCATCACTTTGGTGAAGATTCGGGGGGAAGAGGATAGTCCGAAAGGAAGCGCTCTGAACTGAAGGTGTAGTACTTCCATTGGAGTTCTCACTGCCAGTCTGAGAAAACGCTGGTGGGACTCTGCGATTGGAATATGCAGGTATGCATCTTTCAGATCTATTGATGCCATGAAGCAGTTCGGAGGTAGGAGTGCTTTTACTGAGTAAACCGAATCCATCCGAAACCTTCTGTAGGTAACTGAGACATTCAGGGGCTTCAGGTTCAGGATGAGCCTGAACTTTCCCGAAGGCTTGCGAATCACGAAGACGTGAGAGTAGAAGCCTCTGCTTGTCTCTCCTACTGGAACCCGTACTACCACCTCCTGTTCTTCCAACTCCTGAAGAGAGGAAAGAAGGGCAGATGATTTTTCTGCGCATTTTGGCAGCTCGGTGACAAGGAACCTCAGAGGAGGGAGTTCCGAAAACTCCAAATGGTAACCTCCTCTGACGATCCCCAAGACAAACTGATTGGAGGAAATCATTTCCCACTGTGGGAGGAAGGCCCCCAATCTTCCTCCCACCGTGACCCTGTCACTGAGATTTTTTGGGCTGTTCAGGAGGGCGAAAAATTGCTCCCCCGGGGCCCTTGCTTTTGAGTCCCCAACTTTTCTTCTGCTGAACCGTACGGGGTGGTACAACCCTTTTCTGGGGACGAGTCTTTCTTTTGGCTTGTTCCCCAAATTTCCTTTTAACAGGAAAGGCCTTTCTTTTGTCTGCTGTGCGATCTAGCACTGTTTCAAGACCTGGTCCAAACAGTAGATCTCCTGTAAAGGGGATTCCACAAAGTTTAAGTTTGGATGCATTGTCTCCAGGCCAGGTCTTCAACCATAAGGCTCTCCTGGCAGAGTTGGTCAGGGCCAAGGACCTTGCCGACATCCTCACGGATTCCGCCGAAGCGTCCGCTATGTAGGCTATCCCTTTAAGAAGCATGGGAAAGGAGGATAGAATAGTCTCCTTTGCTGTCCCTGCTTCAATGTGTGCGCTAATCTGGGTAAGCCAATACTCCATGTTGCGGGCCACCACCGTGGTTGCCATGGCTGGCTTAAGATTTCCCTGTGACGAATCCCAGGCCTTCTTAAGAAGGTAATCCATTCTTCGATCCATAGGATTAGACAGTACCCCCATATCCTCAAAGGATAGATCAGTGTGTCTGGACACCTGGGAAAAAGCAGCGTCTAGTCTGGGAGATTTATTCCAGACGAGAGTCTCTTCCTCCGAAAAAGGAAACCTACGTCTTAATGCCCCAGAAAAGAAAGGTTTCCTTTCGGGATCCCGCCATTCCTTCTTGATGGTATCGATCAAGACGTTATGCACTGGGAACACCCGCTTCTTTTGTTCCCCCATGCCCTTGTACATCCGATCATGGAGTGACAATGTCTTAGTTTCTTCTTGAATGCCTAAAGTGGTATGAATCGCTCCCAAGAGCTCATCCACATCCTCCAGGGAAAGCTTATACCGCGAGATTCTGCTGGATTCCCCATCCAACATCTCTGCGTCAGACTCCCCCTGGGAGTCTGAAACGACACTGTCAATTTCCTCCTCAGCTTCCTCCCTGGGACCCTCTGAATTCTCTCCCCTTGCAGGAGGAACATCCACAGGGCTGTATGGTACACTCTGCTGCGCTGGTGTAGGAGTGCTCGGAGGCTGGGGCCACTGAAAACTGGAAAAAAAGTTTTGGAAGGACTGAAAGGTACCAGAGAGTTCCTTCATAGAAGCTACCAGATCTGCACCCTGCTCTACTGCCTGTTCCTTAAGTAAATCCTCAATACATTGTTTGCAAATAGCTTTAGACCAAGAGTCTCCCATAGACGTTCTACATGAAGGGCACTTCTTCTTAAAACCATGGGGGGACTTGCTCGTGGCTTTCTGAAAGACACAAAACACAGGAAGGGGCAGCATGAGCCTAAAAAACAGCAACACCAGCGCTACATAGAGGACCACCGGGAGTGCCCCCCCTAGGATCAACCATCACCAGGATCCCAGACACACTACCCTTCCCCCCGACCACCAAGGAGGAACACCAGTGGAGCTACTGGATACAAGTAAGGGAACACCTCCCCAGGTTTCCTCTTACCTTCGAGTGGCTGGTGCTATTATCTCCAGGAGTTTTTGAAGCCTCTGCCTCGGACATTCTCCCGTTGAGGAAGCGTGGTACGAACGCGCCTCTAACAGCTACCTGTGCAACTGTGAAAAGAGAGGCTGCACCAGCCGAACGCTAGGTTCCCTTTCACGTGCCGCGTCCGGAACCGGAAGACGCGGATCGAACGAAGGGGTCCGCCCCCACCGGAACTGACGTCGCCCGCCTACCGGTCCGGCTTCCAGCTCCCAGCCGGCTGCGTACACAGGGGGGCCCTGGACGCCTTCGTTCAGCACCCCACTGGGCGAAACGCAAGGATGAACCTCTCCAAAGACTTCCTGCTTTCCCCAAGCGAAGATTGGAGTGCGTGTAAAGGTCAGTCAAGTATTCAGCTTCCCCAGCCGACTGGACTGTTTGTTCCGTTGAAACCCCCGCGGGTGAACGAACGGACGACCCCATAAACTTCCCGCTTTCCCCAAGCGGAGTTTAGGGTATATGGACAGTACGAACACTTCAGCTCCCCGCTGATAGGACTGTCCTGGACCGACCGATGAACAGTCGGATAGCCGAACGGGGCCAGGGCTCCGCTCGGATGGCTTCAGTTTCACCAACCGAATTTAGCCTTAAGGTTCCTTGGCGATGTCTCCCCGCCGGAGGAAACACCATAACTGAGGAACGAAGGGAGGAGGAGGCTTAAATTATGAAATTGAAGGCGGTGTTTCCTCAGAGGGGAGGAGCCGGTGTCTCTCTAAGGTGGCTGTCCTGAAAGACAATTGGGGAAAAATTGTTATAAAATTGTTATAAACAAACTTTATACTTCCCAGATCCATTCCTCCTGCATCTACATGTACTTACATTTATCCACGTTTACATGTATTTAGCTACAGAACACCAGTCTAAACAATCCTGAGATTCACAAAATTCTTGTTGATGTAAAACCAGCTAAGCAAAAAGCACCTAGATGCAGCTGAACATCTAGGTGTGAATCCAACCATGCTTCCCGAAGCGTTTAGAAATAAGCTCCAAACACACTTAGATGTGTGTATTTTGACACCAATGTGCATAGGTTCTTACAGACATGTGATCATTGCTATCCAAGTAAATCTATTATATCTGTAGGCTTTTTTGCATTTTAGTTAACCAACATGGAATGTGCATGCCTGGCACTAAATGCATAGACTGTGCCAGTTAAAGTCCCATTTAATAAGAGTTTACAAAAGTAGAAGGTCATGTAATCAATTACATTCTCCACATATTACCCAAACTTAAAGAAGTACAGTCAAAGCTTGTTTGGCTGTACTCCTCCTATGGATCAATGGAGTCGGGATCCGCCTGCCCATACACCTCAGGCTCTCAGTGAGCCGCTGAGAGCCAGAGCTGGCCACTCTTGCCTCCTCCACAGCTCAGCGAATCTGTGAGCAAAGAGAGGGCAGAGCAGATACTGGTGACTCCCCCCCCCCCGCCAATATCCCCCCTTTTGCCTTTTAATGAATCAGTATCATATACATATACCCCATCTATTAATTTTCTGTCCACAAATCTCAATGTTGTCCTTGACTGTTTTTATGAATTGAATATATAAATTGAATACATTTTATACCTATTTAGTAATCAAATTAATCTTATCCTGTGCTTATGTATTTATTTATTCTCTTCCCCAAATAAAATCCTATCTATTAAATCATTTTCCCCACTGAGAATGTATTGGTTATGATGCTATATAATCACCAGGAGTCTTTGCTACATATTTGATATTTCCTCTACAACTAGGCCCCAAAAAGAGCGAAAACCCATCTGAGAAGTTCCTTACAGGAGGGGAAAAGGAGCTGAAGCCACCTTTTTATCCATCTCATTCACATTCATGCAACAGGGAGTCGGTTTCTCCAGTGGCCACCATTTTTTAAAGTCTGCTGGAACCCGACAAGCCAATTCTGTCCGTCTTCCACCACTCTATTCACATGTTGATCCAAATGACTTAGATTTGGGGGGTGGGGGGATTCGAACAGTACAATTTTCACTGTTTTGGGCTACATACGGAACAATGTTATTTTGTTTCCAGAACTACTTCTACTTCCAGAAGCACTTCTTTGAGCACGGATAAACCTTTACAATTAGACGAGACAGCCCACACACTGTAAGAACTATTTTTTGTTACACATAATATTTTCAGTGACATTATCAGCCGAGGCAGGAAAATCCTGTATTGCCTTTTTTAGCTTGCACTCATGGTGGCTCCTGAACTTGAGCTGTGGGGTGCTTTAGTTCACTTGGAATCCATACAACTCAGACATGTTTGAAACAAGAAGTTATTAACCTCTAGTAGGTAGCAGAAACTGAGTTACTGCGGAAGCAGAATCCTAAACATCAGATAATAGTTGAAAGTTGTGGCTCATCTTTGGGTTTCAACTGTGAATATAAGAACTAACCCTTTATTCTCATTTGTTAAAACCAGTTCTACAAACAAGCATACTGTAGCTAGTCATAACTATAACTACCAGCAATACAGTATGTTTCATGGGAATATATGTCTAATGGTAGTCATGTTGCTCTATAAACAACAATTATACTTAAGGGTGGCCCTACAAGACCCATTTTAACCCATTCTGAATGTTGCCCTTACTGACTGTTTGAGAACCTGAGCTGTACAGGGCTTCCCTTTAGGATGGGATCGAGTACCCACACAGAAGCAATCATGGTCAGCTCATGTGATGAGTGCAAATCTTTACTTTTATCTGGAAAAATAAAAGTAAGGGTTAAAACCATGTGTGCCAATACACAGCATTAGCCTAACAGACATGGCGAAATAGAAGGTGTATTCCCAGGTACAGTTAGGCTTTGATGTAGGCTTGGAAAGCCACCTTAAAAAACTTCACCCACTATCTAGGAAAAAAAAAACATCCACAAGTCAAAGTTATGATTTGAGGAGATTGGCACAGGAAGCTGGCCATACACTAGAAGTAGCATTACATATTGTTATATGAATGTCTTAGGCACAAAAGTGATTGGTTTAATGCGGCTGAAATTCCATTTAAGTAGCAGGTCTTTAAGGGCTTTCATATGAAATTAGTTCACTGAATGGTGGCAAGCTCAAAAACTGACAGACCATTTTTCAGAACACTCAAACCAACTTCCACTGGGGTATGACCAGCTTTACTCTAACACCCCTTTGACACCAGGGTGTTTTGCAGGCGCTATAGCGTTAGAAATAGCGCCTGCAATCCGCCCTAAAGAAGCTGCACCATTGTTTGTAGTGTGAAAGCCCAGAGGGCTTTCACACTACAGCGGTGTGCTGGTAGGACATCAGAAAAAAGTCCTGCCAGCAGCTTCTTTGGAGCGGTGAAGGAGCGGTGTGTTTACCGCTCCTCCACCGCTGCTCCCCTTTGAAATCAATGGGGCAGCGCTGTAATGCCGCCGGCAAAATTTTGCAGGCGGTTTTAACCCTTTTGCGGCCGCTAGCGGGGTAAAAGCGCCCCGCTAGCGGCCGAAATGTGCCGCAAATCCAGCGGTAAAAATAGCGGCGTTTTACCGCTGACGCAAAGGGCGGTGTGGTGTGAAAGGGGTCTAACAGTAGTTGACAGTTCGATGGATGTGTCCAAACTATAAGGCAGGCCATTGATAAGTCCTTTGTTTTCGTTGACCTAGCAGATTCCCACATCCACACACTAAATATGGTTGGGGGGGAATGCTCCCCCTGAGTTATTGTATTCTGCCAGTGGGAAGAGTCCCCGCTGCTAGAATACATTGACCAGCATTGCTGGCTATAGCTGGTGGCACTGATTAAACAGGGAAAATCTGGCAGACTAGTTGTATAGAAGTCAGTCAAATTTCAATCCATATATGGCAGGCTTAAAAGCGGTTATTTTGACATTGTGTGCATATTGATTTACACTGTACATTAAAAAGTTTATATGAACCCAAAGTCAATAATTCAATACACAGTATATGTTAGGCCATACAGTACATCCATACTCACAAGCTGTCGTAGGATGACAATGCACACTCACCAAGTTTTAAAGCAGCAATGTTGTTGTCATCCTATTCAGCAAACTCCCTCTGAAAACTACAAACCAGTGTGCCAGCCCAGCAGGCTGCGTGCAAATTCAAATCCATCGAGAGCCACCAATCGCCACAAGCAAAATCCTCCACTGCTCTGATTGGCAATGACTCTGGGAAGGAGGACGAGCGGTACAGTCACACTAAAGGGATATGTACCCATGTCTATTGGGTGCTTAAAAATCTGCTAAAGTTGACCAAGCGGTCTGCGGAAAATTCGGGTGTGACTGGGGGTTTAGTTAAGCTTTAATAGTGGGAATTTAAAGAGGGATTCCACCAAAAAAAAAAAAATATATATTAAAAGCCAGCAGCTATAAATACTACAGCTGCTGACTTTTAATAAATGGACACTCACCTGTCCTGGGTTCCAGCGATGCCGGCAGCCGAGGCCGATCAATCGCTCGGCCCTCGGCTGCTGCCGCCACCATTCTAGGTGAGGGAATCAGGAAGTGAAGCGAATCGGCTTCACTTCCCGGTTCCCTACTGCGCATGCGCGAGTCACGCAGCGCAATAGGAATTCTCCGCGCTGTCTCTGAGATCCGTGTGTGTCCCAGCAGACAGCGCGGCCGGACAGGAAATGGCGTAGACTCCCACGGGAGTCTATGCCCGGAAGTGGGTGTAAATACCTGTCTTTGACAGGTATCTCCACCCCCCTCCCCCCTGAAAGGTGCCAATTGTGACACCGGAGGGGGGGAGGGTTCCGATCAGCGGAGGTTCCACTTTAGGTTGGAACCCCGCTTTAATATCATGTTATTACAGATAATATGAATAACATAAATAAAATTTGCACTGAATAGTATTCACTGAATACAGTCATTCATGCATCCTTACGGAATCCTATTACTAACAGCATATACAGTAGTATAGTAGCAACAAAAGTTTGTTAAATTATAAAAAGCACAATACTATGAATTGTATAGTCCACATCCCATATATTTATACAGTATATGTTAAATGTCACAGTTTTGAATTATGAAATTAAAAAATATAGTAATATTGACTTACAGTGGCACCAGCCCAAGTGACAGCACCAATGGAGTCTAAAGCACTTGCCATGACTGTGGGTGGCACAGATGGATAGTCCGTCACAAGGCTTGAAATCTGGTCTTCCGGCACAGCTCCTGGCCAGAGCTTGGGCTTCATCCACCTTATCATTCTTCAGGCACTTTTGGGCAGCTGTGGCTGTCATCTCTGCCTGAAAGCCTGATCTGCAGGCAAGGAGAGATGTGCCGCTTTCAGGATGAAGAGACGGTTCCTGCAACTGAATTATAAAGCTGCTTTAGTAAAATGTGCCAAAAACAATGTGAAAAATCACACCATTGTATGTTACAGGCTCACAAGATATCAATTACACATGGATTAACATTGGATATTAAACCCACACCCAATAGATAGCTGCCGCTGACACATTTTTATTCTGGCTGTTAATAAAAGGAGTTAAACTACAAACACCCCCTCTGGCAATACTTGAGCAGAGACTACTAGATGCCTTTTTGAAGACACTTTGCTGCTTTAGAATCTTATTAGGAAAGAAGGTGCAAGTCAGCATTGTGATACTGAACCGAATAAGGAGTCGATTCTTTGATTTGTAAGTGATGTGACTTGCACACAGACAGCTATGTGACAGAATAAAATGGGCAAAAAGCAAAAGGAAGTTTTCAGGACCTAAGAATGAATTAATGGCTTCTAGTCAACGGTATTTTAGGCATACGCACTAGCATTCATAGTACAGCTACTGAATGTATGTATATATTATATATCTCAGTTGTTAAAGGTTTAGTTAGCTCTTATGTTTAAAGAGTTTTTCTGCTATCAGTTATGTGTGGACCATTCGTTGAAGCATCTGTGTGTAGCGTTTCCATAGACACTACCCACTGCACCAGCACTTTCAAGAGGGCTAGAAATATCACTTTTGCTTCCAAAAAAAAAAAAATTATATATATATATATATATATATATATATATATATATATATATATATATATATATATATATATATATATATATATATATCTTACCAACCCTACCTAGCTTTCCAATTCCATGTAATTTTAGGGAGATGGCTGGGGCATTTGCTAGAATTAATTCTGGCAAATCTTCCTGCCGACAGTACGCATATATGCAGCCTCAGTGAACTGGGCTTTTTATTGTGGGGCTGGAAATATGCGTATCTGTCTTTGTGCTGGGAGCCCTGGGTCCCGTACTAATGATTGGAACCTGAGAACCCTGGGGTTCTGGGTCGCCTGATTGGCTATCACAGTGATCGATTACTGTGCAGCTCGCCCCTGTGTTTTCTTTCTCTCTGAATGGAGGAAGAGATTCATTATTTCTTTCTCCCAGCAAGGAGAGAGAGAGAAATAAACAACTGTGTGAAAAAATAAAGAAATTAAGAAAGAATACCTAGATTAAGATTTGATCTAGGTCAGCTCCAGGGTTAGTGTTTGGGTCAAATAAGGGTCAAAAAAGTCAAGGTCAGTATATTTTTTCAAAAAAGCATTTTTTTAATTAGTATTAGTATGTTTTAGGTAGGATTAAAAAAAGCAAAATACGCACTGTTTCTGGGCTGTACAAACAACTAACATACACATATGTGATATCGCTGCGATCATCAGGAACATAGGGAATTTTAGTTTATTTCTGATGGTTATGGTAGTAGCAAGAAATGTGCAGCTAAATATATAAAATTATGATTTTCTTTACTATTTGGGTCAGTTTTTCTTAAAAAAAAAAAAAAACACAAAAAAAAAAAAAAAAATCTGAAAATATTTATGATCATTTGTCATCAAATTAAAGCCCACCTGGATGTATAAAGTAGTTATAGCCATAAGCTTGAATAATTACCTGCTAAATCCATTTGGCAATAGTGGATTTTGATGCTGCCTGTCCCTTCCTAGGACCTTTAGGCAACACAAACAAAACATCTGTTTCTTGAATCTGAGCAGTCGCCTTCAAATAGATCTTGACTGCTCTCACTACATCCAAAGAGTGTAGTGACTTTTCTTCCTTAGAACAGGGTTCTGTAAAAAATAAAGGTAAAACAATATCCTGGTTTAGGTGAAAACCTGAAACCACCTTTGGCAGAAACCTAGGATGAGGACGCAATACTACTCTATCCTTGTGAACGATTAAATATGGCTCTTTACAAGAAAGAGTCACCAACTCGGATACCCTTCTTGCAGAACAAATTACTACCAGAAAAACTAGCTTCCTTGTCAAAAGGACCAAAGGAATATGTTGTATCGGCTCAAAAGGCTGTTTCTATAAATGCGGACAGAACTAAATTCAAGTCCCAAGGGTTCAAAGGTGCCCTAACTGGTGGATTAAGCCACCCTTCCCCCAGTATAAAGCTTTGGATCAAAGAATGCAAAGCAAGCAGATGCTGAAACAATACTGATAAAGCTGAGACCTGGCCCTTGATAGTACTCAAGGCCAATCTAATTTCTAGCTCCATTTGCAGAAAGGTAAGAATTCCACCTTTGGCATACTTCCTAGGATGCCAACCCCTGGATTCATACCAAGAAACATACAGTAGGTGACCGCGATATTGTGTCAATCTCGCCACTTCCAGCGGCGAGATTGACACCCTATGAGCTCCGTCGCGGGAGCCAGCGCCGAGCTGGCTCGCATCAGGAAAGGAAAAATGTTTATTTTCCTTTCCCGATAAGCGACAAGCATCGCTGGCCGGGTTGACACTGGTGCGGGGATCCAAATTGGATTCCCGCCAATACCAGGCACTGTGTTTGGTATGAATCCTAAGGGAGAACTCCACGCCAAATGTAACAAAAAAAAAAAAAAAAAAAAACACAACGGCGTGGGTTCCCCCTTGGGAGGCATACCAGGCCCTTAGGTCCGGTAGGGATTTTAAGGGCAATCCCCTTCGCCGAAAAAAACGGCGTGGGGTCCCCCCCCCCCAAAATCCATACCAGATCCCTATCCGAGCAAGCAGCCTGGCCGGCCAGGAAAGGGGGTGGGGATGAGCGAGCGCCCCCTCCCCTCCTGAGCCGTACCCCCACCCCAAAGCACCTTGTCCCCATGTTGATGAGGACAAGGGCCTCTTCCCGACAACCCTGGCCATTGGTTGTCGGGGTTTGCGGGCGGGAGGCTTATCGGAATCCGGGAGCCCACTTTAATAAGACGAAAGACCCCCGGAGCTGTGCAATAAACTATTTTAACCCTTGCGTGTTGTGTTTTTTTGTACATTTTTTTCACAGGTGAATGGGTAGGGGTACATTGTACACCATACTCATTCACATAGGGTGGGGGGTGGGATCCGGGGGCCCCCTTATTAAAGGGGGCTTCCGGATTCCGATAAGCCCCCGGCCCGCAGACCCCGACAACCAAACGGCCAGGGTTGTCGGGAAGAGGCCTTTGTCCTCATCAACATGGGGACAAGGTGCTTTGGGGTGTGGGGCCCCCCTTCCCCAAGGCACCCCCCATGTTGAGGGCACGCGGCCTGGTACGGCTCGGGGGGGGGGGGCGCTTGCTCGTCCCCACCCCCTTTCCTGGCCGGCCGGGCTGCTTGCTCGGTTAGGGGTCTGGTATGGATTTTGGGGGGGACCCCACACCGTTTTTTCCGGCGAAGGGGATTCCTCTTAAAATCCCTACCGGACCTAAGGGCCTGGTATGCCCCCGAAAAGGCATGCGGGCTTCACGAGTGAGGCGAAATTATCGCCTCGCTCTGGCTGCTATAGGAAATTTTCCTATTGCAGCCAGCGCAACGGTATCACGCTGGTTAGAGGAGCCTGTCGCCGGGAAACACAATATCGGTGGCACCTACTGTATGCCTTCCAGACTCTATAATAAATGACTCTGGAAGCTGGCTTCTTTGCATTAATCAAGGTAGGTATCACCGAGCCTGAAAACCAACGATTCCTTAGAATGTGAGTTTCAATAGCCAAACGGTTAAATTTAGCATTTGTAAAGTAGGACCATGAGGCCCCTACTACCATCTTTACTATTTCTACATACCAAGATCTTCTGGGCCACGCTGGGGCCACAAGGACTACCAACTTCCTTTCCCACTTGATCCTGAGAAGAAGTCAAGGTAGCAGCAGTATAGGGGGGAATGCATAAATCAGTGAGAACCAATCCCACAAGTTCATCAATACATCTGTTCCGCATGCGAGTGGATCCCTTGTTCTTGACACAAAAGTTGTCTTGTCCTGACTTTGTTGTTGAACCTGGACGCAAACAAATCTACACCCGGGATCCCCCATCTTTGGCATATAGCCAGGAAGACGTCGGGGGGGAAATGGCCATTCCAACGGGAACAACTGCTGGCGACTTAAGCATTCTGCCTGCCAGTTCTCTACCCCGGAATGAAGATTGCCGAAATGCACGGCACATGTTTTCTGCCCAGGTTAGGATATGGTTTACCTCTCCCTGGTCTGCCTGACTTCTAGTGCCCCCTTGGTGATTGATATAAGCCACTGCTGTGGCATTGTCGGATTGAATCCTAACAGGAGAATTCTGCAACCTGAATGTCCAGGCCCTTAGGGCTAGACGCTCTGCCCGAATTTCTAGAATGTTGATGAGCAAGGTCCTTTCGGTTCTGGACCATTTCCCTTGGACAGACGCTTCTTCCAGGACTGCGCCCCAACCTCAAAGGCTGGCATCTGTTGTTACCACCTTCCAGGTAACCAGTAAGAAGGATTTTCCCTTCTGCAGATTCTCAGATATCCTCCACCAACTGAGGCTCTGGTGCACTTTTGGCGACAAATGCATTGGAAAATCTAGTGCCTGAATCTTCTTGTTCCAGGCCGATAGGATACTGTTTTGCAGCAGTCTCGAATGAAACTGAGCATAGGGAACCGCTTGGAATGAAGCCACCATCTTCCCCAACAACCTCATACAAAGGCGAATGGAAGGACCCTTCTTTGCCCTGACCCCTTGGACCAGCTCCTTTATGGCGCTGATCTTTGCCTGGGGTAAAAACATCTTCTTCTGGGCTGTATCTATGACCAGACCCAAGTACTCTAATCTTCTTTATGGTTTTAAAGAAGATTTCTCTAGGTTGATGACCCAATCCAGGTATTCCAGGTAGTTGACTATGGTGACCACGTTTTGGTCCAAGCGGACTACCGTCCGGTCTATTAAGAGCAGGTCGTCCAGGTATGCTATTATTGTTATACCCTGAGTTCTTAATCTGGCCAGGGGAAGGGCCAGAAGTTTTGTAAACACCAAAGGTGCAGTAGTTAGACCGAAAGGCAAGGCTACAAACTGAAAATGAAGTCCTTCTACTTCGAAACACAGGTATGCATCCTTGATGTCGATTGATGCCAGAAGCTCTCCCCCTTGTAGGATGAAGACTACTGATCGGATTGATTCCATGCAAAAAAGAGCTAATCTTCAGGAACCAGTTTAGATCTTTGAGATCTGGAATGGGTCCGACATCCCCATTTGGTTTTAGTACCGTGAAGAGGGTTGAATAAAACCCTGACCCCTGCTCTTCCATAGGAACCACCATGATCACCTTTTGCGACAAAAGTCAGTCTAACGCTAGAAAGAGACTTCTTTTTCTTTGGATCTTTGGGGACATTTGACCTGAGGAAATGAGGAGACTGGAATTCTCGGAACTCTAGTTTGTACCATAGAGCTACTGTGGAGACCACCCATCTGTCCTGAAATTCTTCGTGCCAGACCTTTGAGAACTGCAGAAGTCTTCACCCCCACTCAAACGAGCGGATGCCCCCCTTCATAAAGAGGCCTTCACGTTCTGTCTTGCAGACTTCTTTTGTCCCTGGGGTTGACCCTGAGGTTTTCCTCTTGAACCTGACGGTGGAGGCCGTGTGACTGCCTGGAGGCTGATGCCCATGGCACTGGAGAAAGAGCCCGTTTAAATGAGGGACGAATGAGGGACGTTTACTCTTTTTTCTTAACTGCCAAAAGGGTACTTTTCGCACTTGATATTTTTTGGATATATTTGTCCAATTCCTCCCCAAACAGCTTTTCACCATGAAAAAGAAAACCAGTCAGGAGCTTTTTGCATGGTGTTTGGGCTGAACCACTTTTTAACCATATGTACCAACCTAAGCGTAAGGCAAGTGGTTTGAAGAATGGAATCTCTGATTGCGTAAATTGCAAAGCACAAAGGTGCTGGGAGGTCAGCTAATCCCTGGGCCTGCTGTTCGGGGAACACCTTGAGTAACTGTTTCAAATGGTCTCTCAAGGACTGACGTACCCCCATTGCCACCACTGAACCTACCAGGGTGAAAATGTTTCTTTTTAACAGGAATTCCAATTTTTTTATCAGTTGGATCCCTAAGCATTTTCGCATTGTCAACCGGACAATTCAAACTTTTATTCACAGAGGATATAGCAACGACAATTTCTGGTATACTCCACATCTTAGTAAGTTTTTCTTTTAGGAGGGAAAAAAAGTGCTTATCTGGGCGATTCCACTCAGAATACATAAGCTTTTCTAGTAATGAATGGAAAGGAAAGGCACGCAAGGCTTTTGGAGGCTTTAGTAAACCCAAACAGGAAGTGGGCTCTTCAACTGACTCCGTTAAAGGTAGCTTAAATGTGGCACGGACCATTTCAGCAAGAAAATGAACCAGCAACTTCTCAGCATGTGAAGCTGAAGAAGGTCCATCCCCACTTGATTCCTCGGAAGAGGAATCAACAGCCTGTTCACAGTCCCTTGAGGGGGATTCATCTCCCACAGTTCCTCCGTTTGAGGATCCTGGGTGGTAGAAGGGGACCTAATGCATTTTCTTCCACTCTGTGAAGATGTGATTAAAGCCACTAATCTTTCCTCTAAACCCCTCATAGCTGAGGAGAAAACCTGCTCAGTTATATATACAGGGGCTGAAGTGTCGGAAGCAAGTGCGGTCCCTGATGACCCCAATGGCTCACTCTGACCAGCCTCCTTAGATTGGGATGGTGTTGCAGAGGGAGGGTCCTTAGGACCTGAGGGTGACCCCTTTGTGTCCTTAGTCTTTGTGGCATTTGAACCACCTCCTCTGGTCATAGGTCTGAGCACAAACGTAGAGGTACCACCAAAAAAATGCACCCACTGCTGAGCAATAGTCCAGCAACTGCCGCTGCCATTAAGCTCAGCCTGATGCTTAAAGTAAAAGGTGGCTGGGAATGCCTGTGTCACCCACTCACATGCCACCCATTCTCTCTGTGTCCCTCCTAGCTGTATGCACCTGAAAAAGGCGCATTTTATAGTTATACAGCCTGTGTTGTGGACACTAAATCGCATCAACACCGCCAAGCCCCGCCCTCTTCCTCCAACCACCCATAGCGCCCCCCCTTATTTATTTTAAAATATAACGTTTTACCGCGCAGGATGGCTCTGATCCTGACCTGAACTGCATGGAGGAGGACTGGGGCTGGAGGAGAGCTGCAGAAAGGAACCGCCATAATGGCGGCTGGAGCAGCGTGGCACACCAATGTCTAATGCTATGCTCCTTCTGCCTGGAGGAAAGCCATCCAGGTGGGGGGACATTCCTAGGAGAAGAAAACCCCCCTTTCCTACGACTTTACCTGGAGCCTGGGCCGGAGGAAGCATGTAGCTTGAGACACAGAGAGAGACTGACAAGCATGGAACAGGTACATGTTCTTGACAGCCCCCGGTGGTGACTTTAAAGTAAAGTAGAAACTCCACAAGAATTAGAAAAATTCCCCTTACCTTAGCAGAGGATACTGGGACTGTGACATCATAATGGGCGGGGACATCATCCGGTGATGTCCCTATATAAGTCGCCGCGCGCCGCGTCCCTGCCATTGTGAGCGGAGGCAGCGACGAGGCAACATCTGAAGAGAAGAAGAAAAGAACAGAAGACCGGGCCACCGCTTGTAAAAGAGCTAGAAGAAGGCGCGGTGGCCCGGCAAGAAGAACTGAAGAGGGGGACAAGACCCCCAAAGTCGGAAGAGGGCGGCGGCGGCGAAGAAGAAAGCCGGGCTCCTCCGCTAGCAAAAGAGCTAGCAGAAGATAGCGGAGGAGTCCGGCGAGAAGACCCCTGAAGACGGACAGAAGACCCCCGGAGCTGTGCAATAAACTATTTTAACCCTTGTGTGTTGTGTTTTTTTTTACTTTTTTTTTTTTTACAGGTGAATGGGTAGGGGTACATTGTACCCCATACTCATTCACATAGGGTGGGGGGCCGCTATTATTAAAGGGGGCTCACAGATTCCGATAAGCCCCCTGCCCGCAGACCCCGACAACCAACGCCCAGGGTTGTCGGGAAGAGGCCTTTGTCCTCATCAACATGGGGACAGGGTGCTTTGGGGTGGGGGGGCGCACGGGCCCCCCCTTTCCCAAAGCACCCCCCTTGTTGAGGGCATGCGGCCTGGTACGGCTCAGGAGGGGGGGGCTCGCTCATCCCCACCCCCTTTCCTGGCCGGCCGGGTAGCGTGCTCGGATAAGGGTCTGATATGGACCTAGGGGGGACCCCCATGACGATTTTTCGGAGGTGTTTTTTTCATGGACCTCCCCATGGACTTTATTACAATCCTTTCATGCCTCAGTAATTACCCCTATTTTTCCCACCCATGATGCACATCATACTTGTGTGCTTATACTAGGCTTGATGCAAGCACCTACTCATCTATGTGTTGCTATTTGCCTTTAGTAAATCAACCTCAATGTTCAATTGTAAGATGTTTCAATTAAATTATTTTAAATTATCATTACTTTCTGGACACACCTCGGATAAACCTGCATCAATTGGGGGAAACCCATATCCAATTCGCATAGGTGGGAACCCAGCCTCAAAGTGGAATGATGTAAACATTGGGGAAGGCCGTGGCTGCCCTTCTCAGGCATGCACCTGAGGGAGAAAGAGTATTTTAGTTTAGCTCAGGAGGGCTAGACAAGGTGAGTAAGGCTTCATGTACACTACAGCTCCTAAACTCAAGTTTAGAAGCTTTTAGAGGGTTTTTTTGCCAAAGCTCCTAAACTCAACTCCATAAAAGCCTATGTACACATAGGCTTTTACCAGAGTTTACGAGCTGTTGCGGTTAGGTGAGCTTCAACTTCCTTCTCCTTAATGAAGAACCTCGTTCAGGATATGAACGTTTAACCGCCAGCAGCGGGAAACCGCAAACTGTGGCAAATTGCGCCGTGTTTTGCATTTTACCACGGTCGAAGTAGGCTATGTGTACATGAATAAAAATAAACAGTAGCACTAGGTTGATGTGAATAGGTGGATGACAACTTAAAAACCCAAGAGTAATAAAAGTCCATAAAGTCCATATTCAATCAGCACTTGGAGGCAGCTCCCTTAGAGTGAAGCAGTAATCTCTGTAAGTAGAAAGCAGGAATAGAGGGGCGCCAGACTAAGTGCAGTATTAAAATCGTTGGTTTAATGATATAAAAACAGAATGGCAACTCACAAAGTAAAATTATTGTTTTGGGCATGTGAACTGGTACTTGTCAGCCCTGGCGTCTCTCCAAGCCGTCCTGGTAGCCGTGGCAGCCTCGATTCCAGGCTGTGTTGCGATGGGAACAAGGAAACTGCTGAACACCGCCGTAACCTGTAACACCGCTCTAACCAGCAAGGACAGCAAGATGGCGCCTGACCGGGCGCGACATTCCAGGAAGGGAGTGCTTGGCGTACTGACATAGAAAACGGTAATGCATTTATGTGTACATGAAGCCTAAGTATGGTTTGTCTGGCAAAATGTTTACCCTTTTATAGAAATATAGGCCTCAGGCATTTGCTTTGAACCCTTGGCAGTAGAAAAGCTGCTTAAAAACGCACCTAACTCCGCATACTGCACACGTGTTTAGGCGCATCAAGCATTTGATTGTTAGCGAATTCCTTTGGCTAGAATATTAATTTATTCTGCCCATTGGAATGCATTAATGCTCAACATGCATGTTGTACAGAACCATCCGAAGGGTGGAAGAGGGAAGCAAGTTACTGCGGTAACTCATTCACCTGTGTGTACATTTTAGCTTGAGCAATTGAGCTCCATAAAGAGCAGGAAAGGTGCAAATGGGGGTATGGAAAACAGGCAAAAGGAGTCCAGAGCTCCACCTGCAGTACACATAGAATAATACAAAATATTAATAAGCAACAATATTTACCAGGGTTGTTTTTTTAAGTCCTGACGAGAACAAAAGAAAATATGCAATGTCACTTTACATTCGCTTGAGTGAAATTTTTATATTCAATAGCCTTTTGGTTTTAAAGTATTCCACAGACAATGTAAATATGTGAGGTACAGAAAGGGTCTTTTTTTTTTTTTTTTTTTTATAACATTGAAAACTAAAGTGTACCAATTACTTTTTTATAAATAATTGATAAGACGACTTTATAAATGGATGCGTTATTCTTAAAGTGTTTGTAAAGCCTCGTTTTTTTTCCTATAAAAATAACAAATACAGTAGTACCTTGGATTACGAGCATAATCCGCTCCAGAAGAATGCTTGTAATCCAAAGCACTCGTATATCAAAGCGAGTTTTCCCATAGGAATCAATGGAAACTCAGATAATTTGTTCAGCGTCACTGCTAGTGTATGCAGCACTGCATGTGGCCAGTGGTGTGGGGGGGGGGGGGGGGGGCGCCAGAGACACTTGGGAACAGATTGTTTCCAGGTGACGCCGAGCGTCACCGGCGCCCCCGCATCTCCGGCCACATGTGGTACTGCACACCCCAGAAGCTTGAATCCTGCTGGTCTTGCGAGACAACGCTCACAATTCGAGTCAGGATGTAAAAAAACATGAAAAAAAGCTTGTACTGCGAAACGCATGTAAACAGCGTTACTCGCAATCCAAGGTTTTACTGTATATTGTACTTACCTGCTCTGTTGCAGCGGATTTGCACAGAGCAGCCCCGATCTTCCTCTTCTTGGGTCCCACTTCTGTGATCCTGGCCCCTCCCACATATTCAGTGCCCCCACAGCAAGCAGCTTTCTTCAGGGGGCACTCAAGCCGAGTCACAGCTCCCCGTGTCCATTCAGACATGGAGCCCCAGCCCAGCCCCTCTCTTTCCTGATTGAGAGCTGCGGGAGCCAATGGTGCCACTGCTGAGTGTCAGCCAATCTTGGATGGCGGAGACACTCGTGGACATCACTGGACAGAGAGGGATCTCAGGTAAGTGTTAGGGGGTGCACACTGAAGGCTTTTTATCTTAATACATAGAATGCATTAAGAAAAGAAAAAAACTTCTGCCCTTAAAACCCTCTAAAAAGCTGAGGTCTATTTATGTACAGTAATATTTTTTCAGATTCTTAATATTTCCTTTTCCGTCAACACATGCAAACCTATACCAGAATGGATGCTCACAAATGTGGTATTAATGAAGAGGCAAACATTTTTATTTAACACTTTTTACTAGCAAACTGGAGTATTACATTTGGGGCAAAATGTGAATAGCTTTAAAGCTCATATCTATACAGAACTGGTAACTAGTTAGGGGGGAAATTGAGCAAGCTTTGCATCTTTTCTATTGGCAAACAATACAAATAACTTGATGAAATGCCACAAAAAAAATCACCTTATTGCTATAAAATTGTGCTTTCCCGAAGCAGAAGTGTTGCCTTCAAATTGTAGTATAAACAACTTCAGACAATTTTCCTACTAGATAGTAACTTCTATGTAATCAGCTGTACGGATCTACTCCCAAGAGACACATCACATTACAGAAATGCAGATGCAGCCTCAGGGATTGTTCCCTCTTCTGTGTTGTGACTGTGAAGGTTACAGGCATTTGCTGGATCATGGACACAGCTGGCCTTTGTAGAATGGATCTACGTGGCAGCTGAGACCAGACACAAGGGTCCATTTCCAGTATATCCATTTATTTATACAGCACCAGCAAATTTCTCTGTGCTTTGCAGAAAACATAGACCCCAGAGGACAGGGGTCTAGTGATACATTTTTACAAAAATATTTCTAACACATTTGGATTGACTTGGAAAAAGTGTGTAAATTATGGGTGAAAGTTTTGTGAATCTTGAAAAACATTTACTGATAAACAGACTGTTCAATTTTCCCTAATACCATCATACAGCAACTGATATATAAATACACTTGGGGCAGTTTGGATGGAAGACAGTAAAGCTCCATATGCACACTGGGCTTAAAAAAAACCTCATAAAAAATGTTTTATTTTCTGCCTCTAAACGTTAAACTCAAAATACGACTTAATGTCCTACTGTGCATGGAAACATAGGAATACATTTATAAAAGGTTGTAAACTTATTTTTTTTTTTAAATTAACAAACATGTTATATTTACTTCCACTGTGCAGTTCATTTTGCACAGAGTGACCCGATCCTCATCTTCTGAGGTCCCATGGCAGCACTGGTGGCTGCTCCTCGCATTGGATGTCCACGTTGGAGAAGCGCTCTCCTTGGTGAACAGCCACGCCGGCGCGCTCCCGAGTTCCGCATCTGTGTCCATTCACACAGAATGCAGGACTCGGTCCCGCCCCCAGGCGCCACATCATTGGAATTGACAGCAGCGGAAGGCAATGGCTGCGTTGCTATCAATCTATCCATTCAGGACACGAGACACCAGATGGTGTGCTTGTTCCCGGGCGGAGGATGAAAGCATCCAGGTAAGTAAAACGGGTGGGGGGGCTGCAGCACTAAAACAGGTTTTTCAACTTAATGTATAGAATGCATTAAGGTGAAAAACCATGAGGGTTTACAACCCCTTTAACCGCTTCAGCCCTGGAAGATTTGGCTGCTCAATGACCAGGCCATTTTTTGCGATTCAGCACTGCGTAGCTTTAACTGACAATTGCGCGGTCGTGCAATGCTGTACCCAAACAAAATTGACGTCCTTTTTTTCCCACAAATAGAGATTTCTTTTGGTGACAATTGATCGCCTCTGCGGTTTTCATTTTTTTCGCTATAAACAAAAGAAGAGTGACAATTTTGAATAAAAGCACAATGGGGGTTATTTACGAAAGGCAAAGCCACTTTCCACTGAAAGTGCACTTGAAATGCAGTCGCCCTAAATCTAAGGGGTAGATCTGAAATGAGTGGAAGCTCTGCTGATTTTATCATCCAATCATGTGCAAGCTAAAATGCTGTTTTTTATTTTCCTTGCATGTCCCCCTCGGATCTACAGGGACTGCACTCCCAAATGCACTTGCAGTGCAAAGTGGATTTTCCTTTAGTAAATAACCCCCAATATCTTTTACTTTTTGCTATAATAAATATCCCACATGTTTTATCAAAAAAACTAAATTTTTTCCTCAGTTTAGGCCGATATGTATTCTTCTACATATTTTTGGTAAAAATAAAAACGCAATATTGATTGGTTTGCGCAAACGTTCTAGCATCTACAAATCAGTGGATAGATTTATGGCATTTTTATTATTTTTTTTTTTTTTTTTTACTAGCAATGGCTGCAATTTTTATCGAGACTGCGACATTATGGCGGACACATCGGACACTTTTGACACATTTTTGAAACCGCTGACAATTAAACAGCGATCAGTGCTAAAAAAAATGCACGGATTACTGTATAAATGTCACTGGCAGGGAAGGGGTTAACACTAACACATCAATATCTGGTTCGACGGATGGAGTAGGAATTCTCAGTGAATTCATAAGGTGCTCTTTAGATATTTTGGTTCTAATTTTGCCCTTCATGTGCTTCATCTTTGAAAATAGTTTCTCACAAATATAGGTGCTGCTGAAAACTGATGACATGAAAAAGGCATGATTGAGAAGAGTGGGATATTTTTCTTTGGGAAGATAAAACTTACAAAAATCCACTAAAGAGACACTGTCAAATGTTTCTTCAGCTGTACGTGTTCACGAAGAGTAAAAGCATTTTTACAGAAAAAAAATAAAATACAATTTTTTAGGCAAGTTTATCAATTTTGTGTTGGGCCACATTTATAGCCATCTTGGGCTGCAGGTTGGATGCCCCTCTTCATTAAGCCTTTAAGTCCAGATTCCCCGATTCCATTCCTGTCCACTTGTAAGATTAAAGAGGAATTTCACTGGAGGTTTGCAAAAATGCCTAGTGCACCCAATGGCTCAATGTCTACTTGAAGGTGTTGGCTTAACCTGTTCCTGCACTTCCTATAGTATTTGCCATAGTACAGAAGAAAAATAACTCAATAGGAGTGGAAACCTCTCATGGCTACAGTAGGTCTGCAGACCCAGGAACTTATACCCTTATGTTTAGCTAACATATTTTCCTGGAAATATAGGGCAATCTTATTCTACTGGAGGTGGAAATATCAGCTTTTGTTGGACTGATCCTCTAAAGCCTCACTCTAGCCAGCCATTTGCCAACCGCCTAACTGGGAAAATACGTCATGATTTTGACGTTTAATGGAATTATGGCTGAGGCTAGATGCCATAACCCCCATATAAACTTTTCACAATTCACTGTGGTTCCCAGACTTACTTGGACGATCGGTAGTTCCGGGAACAGACCAGCGCTGGCAGCAGCTTGTCACAGAGGGGAGTGAAGGAAAGATGGCCTCCCTTCATCTCTATGGCTTAGGAGATGGAAGGACATCATGACGTTACTTCTGGTTCCATGCCTTGAAAGGTAGAGGAGAGATTTGGGGTCTTATAAACCCCAGATCTTTCCATAAAAAGGGGGACCTGTCATGCTACATTGTTATGGCAAGGGATGGTTAAATTTCTAGCGACAGCCATAAAAAAAATGTTTTATTTTAAATTGGACAGTAAAAATGAAAAAAAAAATAATAATAATATAGATTTACATTTTTTTAATGTGCCCCTGTCCCCCTGGGCTCATGCACAGTGGTGAATGCATACGTAGGTCACTCCCACATAGGTAAATGGTGTTCGCACCACACGTGAGGAATCGCCGCACACGTCAGAGGGAAAGCAATAATTCTAGCACTAGACCTCCCCTCTAACTCTAAACTGGCAACTTGTAGAAATGTTATAGCGTCGCCTATGGAGATTTTTAAGTACCGAAGTTTGGTGCCATTCCATGAGCGTGTGCAATGTTAAATGTTTGCATACCCTGGCAGAAATTGTGAAATGATGGCATTAATATTGAAAATATGACTGATCATGCCAAAAAACTGACTTTTATTCAAGGATAGCAATCACATGAAGCCATTTATTACCTCCTAGTTTTTTTGAGCCTTTTTAAATCATAACAGAAATCACCAAAAAATGGCCCTGATAAAAAGTTTACATACTCTGTAAAGTTCGGCCTTGTTACGACACAGAAGGTGGCACACACGGGTTAAAATGAAAGATAAAGATTCATTTCCCACATTTGTGGCTTTGTAAAACATAATTAGTGTCTGTGTATAAATAAATAGTCAATGAGTTTGTTAGCTCTCACATGAATGCACTAAGCAGGCTGACACTACGGGGGTTATTTACTAAAGGAAAATCCACTTGAAAGTGCACTTAAAGTGCACTTGGAAGTAAAGTCGCTGTAGATCTGAGGGGGACATGCAAGAAAAATAAAAAAGAGCATTTTAGCTTGCACATGATTGGGTGATAAAATCAGCAGAGCTTCCCCTCATTTCAGATCTACCCCTTAGATTTAGAGCGACTGCACTTCCACGTGCACTTGCAGTGCAAAGTGGATTTTTCTTTCGTAAATAACCCCCTATGAGTCTATGGGACTCGGCTGGTCACAGATAGTAGTAAGGGGTCGATCCCGACCTCTTACCATGTGATCAGCTGTCAGCCAATGACAGCTGATCATGTGGCGTAAACAGAGCCGGTAATCGGCTATTTTTTCTCCTCACGCTACCAAAAAAAGCTGATCACCGGCAGCTGTGAGTGGGACATCAGTCCCGATCATGGAGAGCCTCTGCAGAGGCTTCTGTGCCCACCAGTACCACCTACCAGTGCCCACCGGCACCACCAATCAGTGCCTCATCACCAGTGCTGCCTATAAATACCACCTACCAGTGCCTATCAGGGCCACCCTATTGCCTTATCTGTGCCCATCAGTGCAGCCTCATATCAGCGAATATCAATGACATAAAACTATGAAACATGTTTTGTTTTTCCCCCCCAAAATTTGTCTTTTTTTGTTTGTTTAGCAAAAAATAATGCAAGTGGTGATTAAATACCACCAAAAGAAAGCTCCATTTGTGTGAAAGAAAATGCTAAAAATGTCATTTGAGTAGAGTGTAGCATGACCGTGCAATTCTGATTCAAATTGTGACAGCGCTGAAAGCTAAAAATTGGTCTGGGCACGAGGGGGGTTTAAGTGCCCAGTAAGCAAGCGGTTAAATAAAAGACCGTTTTTTGGCATGATCAGTCTTATTTTCAATATTAATGCCAAAATGTCACAATTTCTGCCAGGGTATACAATTTTTTGAACACAACTGTATAATGTTTGGGATTTCTATGCAATTTTCTAGAAAAAAAAAAAATACTGATTTGTACTTGTAAACACAAGGCTTCCCCTGCCCCTCTACAAGTTATTACAAAATCTCATATTATTGAATTTACTCCAAATAGCTCATGGTGTCTACATGCCAGCTGTGATCCCTTGTAAGATGCCCATGAACCCTGGAAATGGTTGTTATGCATTAGGGAAGTGCCTACATACCGTAGTGGCTGGGTTTGTGGTTTAACCAACATCAAGCAAATACAATGACTCAAAACATATTTTCAATGCTTAGACATCTTTTATAAAATATCACGTTTATATATGAGAATTTCTCAAAAGACCTAAAATGTATTTTACATTTTTATTGAATTCCTAGGATAGAATGAACATGTGGGAAACTACAGAGACCCTGACAGTGATTGACACTGCACCAGAGCATTGCGAAGAGTGATGGTAAAACAACTTTAAACACACACAATGACACAGTGACAGATTCTAAGTGACAGAATGACTAATAGAAAAAGCATGTGAGATACGATGACATACACTGTGACAGAGAATGACACAGGCTGATACAAACTCACAGAAGTCAAATTACAAATACAAGAAACCAGAGCTATTAACCAATCAGAGTTCTTATTTCATTTTTATTTGCTATTACTATTGCTCCCTTCCCCCCCCCCCCCCCCCCCCATCCTTTATAAATACAGGTCCTTGTCTAGGCTGCAATTGTCTAGAGACCCGGTCAGCCACTTAAAAACTGCATCGTAGCACAGGAAAAATAAAAAATCTAGTATTCCAAATGTTAACTTCACAATGTACCCCTGAACGTTGTACAAAATTATTAATTACTTCAATAAGAGTCAATTCCCTAGCATAGCCATGCACAACCCTTTCCTGGGAGTTCGTAATTACTGACTGTGCTGGCCCAGCTCTTCTGCCCATCTCCTCACCTTCCTACACAACCTTAGGTTGTCCATAGATAGATCAGTTTTTTCGTTCAAAAACTGACCAGATTCCCCTATCCACATATTGGAGGTGGATAAGGGAATCTCCTTGCTGAGCTATTGTGTTCCGACAGGGGAGAGGCTCCCCCATCATAAGACACTAATCAGCCCTGCCGGCTATAGCCAGCAGTGCTGATCGAGCAGGGAAAATCCAACAGGGTAGATGTACAGGTCAGTCAAAAGAATGGCTTCTGGACAACCTTCCTGCCCATATATGGATTGTAATTCTGGCTGGTCCCTGCTGAACCGGCGATGGGAAGATTTTTCTTGAAATAAATAAATATGCTGAAGACGGGGGCTTAATTGAACAGGCTGACATTAGAAAATGATTGGTTTCTTTGCATAGCTGCACCAGATTTTGAACTATCCAGTTTTAGCAAATCAACCCCTGTGTCTCTATCTGTATAGTCTGAAAAAGGCCACAAAGCTGACTGTGTCCTATTATAAACACCTACATCACCTACATCACTGAACACAATTATATTTTAAAGATAACACATTTCCCATATGTGCTTTTGGGCATTTACCGAGTTCAGCTTTTTTTAGAATAAAAATTCAAAATAGGGTGCAAACACCATTAACTGAAGGCTTAATTTCGGCATGCAGGTCATCCTATTATTCCTAAAAACCTCAAACCAGCGTAAGACCTAGAGGGCTGACAGTCCCAAACAGACCCAACTTATATAACTACACCAAAGTCCTTGTACAAATTTACAGGAAAGTGGCAATCTAGGCAGGCCATAGATGGTCAGAATTTCTTTCCTGCAACCACGAGTTGCAGGAAAGAAATTTGCAGGATACTCCTATCAACAAAGACAGTGCTGACAGAGGAATCCCACCTGCCGAGAAAGTGATTATTGCTAGCGGCTACAGCAGCTTCTAGCAATAATCGCAAGTAAAATTCAGCAGGCTGGCTGTACCCAAGTTGATTGATAAATCAACCTGCCCATACATGGTTTGAGCTGTTAATGGCTGGCCTTAGATCACACAACTGGGCATCAACAAATGTATAATAAATATCTAATGGTATGAGACAAGAAAAAGGTTGAGAAATTCTAAGCTACATGACTGCTAAACACACAAAATCTGCAATGTGAAATGTAATCTTTAGCATCTGAGCTTCATACCTTATTGGAAGTTTGCTAACCTGGAGTGTCTTCTAATTAGAAGCCTTACCCTGAATGTATTGAGGGATGTACAATATAGGCAATAAACAGCAATAGTTATTTTCCTTTTTCTTGTAAGGGACTATCATATGAATAACTATGTTAGAAAGAATTACGTCTGTTTTGGGGATTTTTTTTTTTTTAAAAAAGCTGAAAGCAGAACTAAACTCTCTCAGTCAGCATTAGTGTTTGTAAACCTAAAAAAAAAAAAAAAGAAAAAAAAAAAAGGGAGGAGATCCTGTTCCCTTATAGCAGATTAAACAGCACAGTGCTTGTGCTGCCTAATCTGTCCCTCTCGAAATTGTAATAAACCTGGATGATCCCGCCACTTCATGTGTCCCCCTCTGTCCTGACCATGATAATCATGACTGCTGAGCCCTGATCATCGCGGTCAGGTTACGTCCCTCCATCATCCCCAGTTCTCCTTGGTGCCCCTCTCCCCCACCCTGCCTGTCAGCTCTGTGTCTGTGTCTCTGTGCCCCCCCCTCCTGCCACTATTAGTAGAAAATATTACAAATTGTCACTGCCGGCCCCTCTATGATATATAGGCATACCACACTGTAAAAGTGTTTTATTAAAACGAAGCTTGCAAATAACTTTTTACAGCCATCTTCAGACCAGTCATGTGACTCCTGGCTGTTCTACTCTGATCGAGGGCTACAGTGGGAGGGGCTGAGTGGCCACGTGACCTCCCCGTCACAGGGAGAGCTCAGCCCCTCCCGCTGTAACTCGGGGATCAGAGGAGGAGACTGGCTGGGAGTCACGTGACTGGCCAGAAGATAGCTGTAAAAAGTTATTTACCACCTTTGTTTTAATAAAACACTTATACATTGTAGTATGCCTAGATATAAGAGGGACCGGCAGTGAATTCCATTGTTGTGGTAACAACCACTTTAACCATTTTAAATCCTTCCACTGCTAGCCTTAGTAAATAGAAAGGTATATTTATATTGTTTTAACATTTTGATATATTTATTCAGTTGCTTCCCAGTTTCTAGCCAAAATTACGTCATGCAACACAGGGAACTTCCTGGGCATTTTTTCTCCTTTCATCTGGATGAAGGTAGGAGGGGCTCTTTTTAGATAAGCACACACTCTTGCCTGCATGCCTGGCCTACATGAATGATTTTCCCTTACTCTAGAAATGCTAGGGGTGGGAGGTGCTTTTTTAAAGCAGAGTTCCACCCAAAAGTGGAACTTCTGCTTTAAGCACTCCTTGCCCCCTTACATGCTACATTTGGAATGCAATTTAAATGCAATTTATTTTTTGGGGGGGGGGTGGGTACCTGGTTTTGACAGGTACTTCCTGTCCCACTTCCTCCTGTTGCTTGGCCGTTCCAGAAGATTGCCTGGCCACTAGGATAGCGCAGCATGATTAGCGCATGCGCAGTGCATGCCTGGCTGTGAAGCTTGCAGTAGTAATGGCGGTGCCGTGGAGAGGAAAAGGAGCGAAGCTTCAGGGGGCCGCATCGCTGGACCATGGGACAGGTGAGTGTCTGTTTATTAAAAGTCAGCAGTTTATTAAAAGTCAGATGTAGATGGATGAGCTTGCTTTCAATATAAAAAAATAAAAAATAAAAAAAAATAAAAAAAATTAAATCAAATAACATTTTCTGTTTTGTGATCACACCATAGTTACAAAAAGCAATGTTTGAGGGCCTTGCAGGACCCCTTCATCAGGCATGTGAAGAGCAGCCCCACTGCACAAGAGCATTTTTTCATTTTCCTTGAGCAGGATTTTGAAATTTGTACGTTAACTTCTGAGGTTGTCAGAGCTACTGCTATGCTAATTTGATGATCTTGTTATCAGAAAAAGGCTGACCATAGACAACAGGTGGAGAGATATCTGCCCATCTTCTGGATCCTGCCCAGAATCCCTGTCTGCTGCTGACAGCAAAGCACGCATAGGCCTTTTGATTCCTGAAGCCAAACTTCAAGAAGAGAAAAAATGATCCCTTGCAGTGGGGATGCACCCATGGTGCAAGGGTTAATTGCTCATTTAGGTCTTGGGGGCATAGGAAAGAAGAAGATCTACTGTCCTGATCCTCCACGCCACTAGACTGGTCCCTGCAGCATCATCTTCCCCATGTTTCAGCAGTCCAAGGTCCAAGAGTCATAAAGACTAATACATAGCTATGGACATGAGGATGTTGAGGGACCGTTCTCTGCCGAAGCGTGGGGACACACCATCTGCCAGGGAAGCAGAGGATCAGGCATGTTGTAGAGCAAAAATTCTTCCCTAGACTAAACGGGCAGTTAAATCCTGCAGAGCAGGCTCAACCCCACTTCAAGGGATTTTTTTTTTAGTTTCCCATAGTTGGAATTTAAAAGGTCCATTTACACTTACGTATTTTAACAAATGTATACAGGGTAGCCATAGTTTTAAAAATTGCTGTTTCATATCTGTGCTAACCAGTGCCTGGAACCGCCAGACGCTTTTGCTCTCCATTGTATCAGAAATGGCCCCGTCAAAGAACAATGGAGTTACATATTAGAATCAGTTTCCTTAAAGGGGTGTTCCAGCCTTTAAAAAAATTAAATTAAATTAAAAGTCAGCAGCTACAAACACTGTAGCTGCTGACTTTTAATAAGGACACTTATCTGTCCAGGGCGCCTGCGATGTCGCCCCCTCAAGGCCGATACGTCCCTCGTATTGTGTCCCGGTGCCGCCATCCTCACTAAGGGAAACAGGCAGTGGAGCCTTGCGGCTTCACTGCCCGTTTCCTTCAGTACTTTGTGAATAGCCCCGTTGTGTTCTGGGACACACACCATGTCCCAGAAGGCAACGGGGCAACTCGCCGAAGAGGAAGAAGTGCCGCGGAATAGGAAGAGGCAGATTAGGAAGACTGCCTAGCAGCAGGGGTTTCTGGTAAGTTAAAAAAAAAAATCTATTTTTTATTTTTAAGAATATTAATCCTATTTTTATTTTTAGGGCGACTCTCCACTTTAATGTCAGCATCTGTAGCAAAACCTGACACAGCTTTTTATAATCCATAGAGTATATTGCACACCACAAAAATTATTTTATGATGAGCGATGACTGGATGCTTCTTACCCAAGGTGTGGGAGCTCACCTTGGACTCTCATTCATATCTTGTGGAGATGCCCTAAGTTATATAGATACTGGGTAGATATACTGAATAAAATAAACCCAATTCTGAGTATTTCTGACATTAGCGCCTAAGTTATATGTACTGGGTTACATGGAGTTTGAGGTTGTTCTTCCGCTACACAGATAGCAGTCCTGTGCTGTGTTTACCGCGCTCATAAACTTATAGCCAAGAAATGGTCATCCTCCTCACCACCTTCTTATTCAGAATGGTTAAAGTGGTAAACACCACACTAGTGAGAGAGAAACTTACTTATGTGAGATGATGATGTGCAGTTAAAAGTGAAATGTCACCCAAAAGGGGAAGTTCTGCTTGTTTGCATCTTCCCTGTTGCGCCCCCCCCCCCCCACACTGCCACTGGGGAGAGCAGGTACCTGGTTTGGACAGGTACCCACTCCCATTTCTGGTCAGATGCACTACAGCAATCTGGGCCAGAAGTTCCCCTTCCCTGGAGTCCTCTGTCACAGGTCCCAGAAGACTACAGGGCCATTCACAAGATGTAACATGGCTCGTACATGTGTAGTAGGAAACCTCTGAGCCACAGGGTTTCACTGCCTGTTTCCCTTACTTGAGATGCAGGCGCCTGCACCCGAAGCTGATTGAAGAATCGACTAGGGTGAGGACATCGCTGGATCCCTGGACAGATAATAATATATAATAATATTTGTAACTGCTGACTTAACTTTTTTTTGGGGGGGGGGCGGGGGGTTTGGGGGAGAGAGAGAGATTGGAGTGCCTCCTTAAGTGTTTGGTGTATTTAATGCTTTGAAGATTAATAGAAAATTAAAATCTAGTGCCTTAACCTGGATAATATTGAGCACGTTGTTGAGAGAAGGTATATAGGATAAGATTTTATTATTAGAACAGCGATTAAAAGTTATAAAATTGCAATCAAGATTTAAGGAATGATGTTTTTAATATAAAAAGTATAATTTTGTAGGGGGATCTGTGGTTGGGGGGTTGTAAATGTATACAGTACGTTTGTTTGTAACTAAAAAAAAAAAAATTCAATTAAAAATTATTTGAAGGAAAAAAAAAAGATGGCCCAGTTAAAATGATGCTCAAGAGGTGAGGTGCAGTTGCTCTGTACTTCTCCCTTGTAAAACAGGAGATCGGGAAGATTTTCCAGCAAGTTTGAAAATCTCCCTGGATTACGAGGTGCGCATTTAGTGCCCGTTACCACCCTCTAGTCTAGGACATCACAAACAATGTAGCTTGATTTATATGAGGCTCAAAATCAAGAATATTGTTTGTTGTTTTTACAGGGCCATTTAAGATGCAGGATTTTCACATCTGCTCTCATCCACTGACATGGATAGCCTACTTAGACCATCTGCAAGCTTTTACTGCACTCCATAGGTTACTGCACTACAAGTTAGAAATAGTTCCCAAATTAGTGAACCCAAAATGCAAGAAGATGCATTCCTGGGTCATGAATTCCTAAGAATAGGTGACATGCAGTGTACCAAGTGGTCACCCCTGTTGAATCAAGGAGGAATCTTCATGCCTGCTTAAGGGCACCCTTTGTCCAAACAGAAATAATTCACACTAATCTCGCTCTATAGACACTTAACTCTTTAAAGGGTTACAATCCACCGACATATCTCCTTTTGTAGAGACATGATTCATACACATCTCCATCTGTACAGACTTAATGGTGGTGATACACAAAGTCATTCATAATCAATCTAGATACAAGTGAGAGCAAACAAGCTTTTCACCACCAAATAAAATATTACGAAAAACACAACACGTGTAATATTGTTGTAAATGACTGTTAAAAATATTGATCAAACAAATGATTAGTAGTAAATGTAAACGTTAATGTAAAGCGGATCGTTTAATAGATCTGTAATATAATTGGTTTTCCTACACACACAGATATTTAAGCAATCAGAAGCAGGTAAAATTTTATCACAGTCAATAGATGTGGAAATGCAGAAACAGATGAAGAGCTCTCTAATTTGATGGAAAGCAGGCTTACTGGATTGTGATCCTTATTCAATCACTTTAGACACATCGGTGTCCGTTTATGAAGCAGTGGGAATTATCCACTGCTCCATTCCCTGGCAATCACAGAGGAGATCTCTCTCCTCTTAGCGCCAGTTTATGAATGGATGTAGATTGCTTCACCGTTTGTGAAGTGAAGAGATCTGCAAAACGCTTCAAACAGTGGAGAACGATACTGGAATCTGGTGAGATAGAGAGAGATTACAGTACCAGAAATTCACAGAAACACAGAGGTGTCCATTTATTGAGCAGTGATAAATTATCACTACTCAGTACACGGACACATCGCCCACTTGTTAATAAAAAACAGGAAGTCCCCTAGTTACAAACATCCAACTTACAAAACGGAGGGAGACAACGGGAAGTGAGAGGAAATCTCCCCCTAGGAAGAGAAAATCACTCCTGGAAGTTATTATGGGAAAAAGGTGTCCCCAGTGATGCTTTATCACTGATCCTCGTTTCCACAACCCAAAATTTTTGAAATCCAATTGTCACAGGGACAGAAAGCGTCACAGGTGAAATCTTCTGAAGAGGGGCACAGGCAGCAAAACAAATGTCACAGGGGTGTTAACCCTTCCCTATGCTATCCAAAAAGCTTAAAAATTGTTTGTTTTTGTTGGCTGGAGCTACAAATTTACCTTTGCCGACTTACAAACAAATTCAATTTAAGAACAAACCTACAGACCCTATCTTGTTTGTAACCCGGGGACCCCCTGTAAATAGTTCCCCTATAATATATATATATATATATATATATATATATATATATATATATATATATATATATCTCTCACACACACACACACACACTTATACATAGTATATTCAGATACATAACATAAATATGGCAGGGGGACATGTTTACTGTCTTGGGGGGTCTGGTCGAGGTAGAAGGTAATAATCTTCCTCCTTAATTCCCCGTGGATTCTCTCTTCTCTCCCCGATTCACCAGCTCAGAGGTAGTGAATCGGGGAAGGTGAATTCTGACACAGATCACAGATTCATAAACTAGCCGTTGCTTTGTCAGCCAACGATGGATTCTCAGTGTGCGGAGATAATTGGTGGAGAACATGTTCTTTCCCGATCATCTGTTTCATAAACTGTTTATGAGCGGAGATCAGCGGCGATCCACGGGATCACTGCGGTTCACAGTTTCATAAATGGTCACCATTGAATGACCATATTGATATGCGAGTGGCTACCCCAACCCACACTCATCTCCAGGTGTAAACAATCCTTTATTTGCAACACTTACTTCTGTATAGAGATCCAGTTGACTCTCACTTCTATCTGTACAGCCCCCCCCCCATTCCCACGCCTGTCCTCACACGGTCCCATATACTGTACATCAATCTGTATCCAGAAACAGCCCATGTGTAAAACCCAACTCTATGTATGGACAAAACCCATGTTGTTTCTCATATGTACCCACTAAGAATGGGCCCAGGCCTGTTTGCGTCGATCCCGCTAGGAAGGCGGCACTGCACACCACCAATCATAGGCAGCATCTGTATGTGAAACTGCCGGTCGGGAAATGCCTCACTGCCTATGATTGGCGGTGCGCAGTGACGGCTTCCTGGCGAGTTTGATCCGAACACACCTGAGCCCATCACTAGTACACACAACCCATGCTCACCCCTCTACAAACACACATACCCCCCATGGTCACCCCTCTATGTACACACATTTGCCTACGGTTGCTACCTCATCCTTTTAAACCCGAACACAGGAATTACACAGGTTCTGAGGCTAATTTAATGCAGATAAATGGTACTGAGTGAGTTTAATTACCACCTTAATCAGCCACAGAACCTGTGTAATTAATATGTGTTCAGGTTTAAAGGGATGAGGTGGCAACCCTACATACCCCCATGGTCGTCCCTCTAGGTACACACATACCCCCCATGGTCATATCTCTATCTACTTACTTAACCCACGCTTACTCTTTTTATGAACACACATAACCCATGCTCACCCCTCTATGTACACCCGTAACACAAACTTGCCCTTCTTTGTACATCCATAGCCCAAGATCATGCCTCTATGTATACACATAACTCATACTTGTTCCTCTATGTCCAGTCCACCCATAATGCTCACCTCTGTGTACACCCATGACCCATACTCATCCCTCTGTGTACATCCATATCCCATACTCATCCCTCTGTGTACATCCATGACCCATACTCATCCCTCTGTGTACATCCATGACCCATACTCATCCCTCTGTGTACATCCATGACCCATACTCATCCCTCTGTGTACATCCATGACCCATACTCATCCCTCTGTGTACATCCATGACCCATACTCATCCCTCTGTGTACATCCATGACCCATACTCATCCCTCTGTGTACATCCATGACCCATACTCATCCCTCTGTGTACATCCATGACCCATACTCATCCCTCTGTGTACATCCATGACCCATACTCATCCCTCTGTGTACATCCATGACCCATACTCATCCCTCTGTGTACATCCATGACCCATACTCATCCCTCTGTGTACATCCATGACCCATACTCATCCCTCTGTGTACATCCATGACCCATACTCATCCCTCTGTGTACATCCATGACCCATACTCATCCCTCTGTGTACATCCATGACCCATACTCATCCCTCTGTGTACATCCATGACCCATACTCATCCCTCTGTGTACATCCATGACCCATACTCATCCCTCTGTGTACATCCATGACCCATACTCATCCCTCTGTGTACATCCATGACCCATACTCATCCCTCTGTGTACATCCATGACCCATACTCATCCCTCTGTGTACATCCATGACCCATACTCATCCCTCTGTGTACATCCATGACCCATACTCATCCCTCTGTGTACATCCATGACCCATACTCATCCCTCTGTGTACATCCATGACCCATACTCATCCCTCTGTGTACATCCATGACCCATACTCATCCCTCTGTGTACATCCATGACCCATACTCATCCCTCTGTGTACATCCATGACCCATACTCATCCCTCTGTGTACATCCATGACCCATACTCATCCCTCTGTGTACATCCATGACCCATACTCATCCCTCTGTGTACATCCATGACCCATACTCATCCCTCTGTGTACATCCATGACCCATACTCATCCCTCTGTGTACATCCATGACCCATACTCATCCCTCTGTGTACATCCATGACCCATACTCATCCCTCTGTGTACATCCATGACCCATACTCATCCCTCTGTGTACATCCATGACCCATACTCATCCCTCTGTGTACATCCATGACCCATACTCATCCCTCTGTGTACATCCATGACCCATACTCATCCCTCTGTGTACATCCATGACCCATACTCATCCCTCTGTGTACATCCATGACCCATACTCATCCCTCTGTGTACATCCATGACCCATACTCATCCCTCTGTGTACATCCATGACCCATACTCATCCCTCTGTGTACATCCATAACCCATACTCATCCCTCTGTGTACATCCATAACCCATACTCATCCCTCTGTGTACAGATACAACCAACTCAAAACATCCTATTCTCTCTTCTCAAACCTCCTGTTCTAAGATTACAAATTTACCCAAAATACAGTTCTCCACTCAGGAGAGCCCCCAGCAGGAGCACTGGGTCCTTGTATGAATACTCAGACCGGAGACAAGGAGCAAACCAATAGGCACTTCTTCAGACAAAAAAAAAGCCATGGATTGTGTCCCACTCTGCAGAAAACAATGCCTGGAGTCACTCCTAATATACAAGCTCCGGGTCCAGATACACATCCTCCGCCCAGGAAGACCTCAACTCCATCCAGGCATTCCTCACACTCACGGACTCCCCCGTCACACACATCCCCGGACTCCCCCGTCACACACATCCCCGGACTCCCCCGTCACACACATCCCCGGACTCCCCCGTCACACACATCCCCGGACTCCCCCGTCACACACATCCCCGGACTCCCCCGTCACACACATCCCCGGACTCCCCCGTCACACACATCCCCGGACTCCCCCGTCACACACATCCCCGGACTCCCCCGTCACACACATCCCCGGACTCCCCCGTCACACACATCCCCGGACTCCCCCGTCACACACATCCCCGGACTCTCCTGTCATACACATCCCCGGACTCTCCTGTCATACACATCCCCGGATTCTTCTGTCATACACATCCCCAGACTCTCCTGTCATACACATCCCCGGACTCTCCTGTCATACACATCCCCGGATTCTCCTGTCATACACATCCCCGGATTCTCCTGTCATACACATCCCCGGACTCTCCTGTCATACACATCCCCGGACTCTCCTGTCACACACATCCCCGGATTCTCCTGTCATACACATCCCCGGACTCTCCTGTCATACACATCCCCGGGCTCTCCTGTCACACACATCCCCGGGCTCTCCTGTCATACATATCCCCGGACTCTCCCGTCATACACTTTAATGTACACTGGGCTCCTGCTGCTCAGTCTCACCTCTATTGCCCGGACGGGCTCGGAGGCGCCGGGTGGAGCAGGAGATCCATGTCTTCTTCTGCCCGGAGTCCACCCAACTTCCCGAGTTCAGTCCAGCCCAGCAATAACAGTAACCTCCGAGCTCAGCCGTCCATCCCCACAATGGAGAGGAGCACACTATAATAAAGTATCTCTCACATCTGCTAGGCGTGACACCGTTACATTGAAGCTCTGTTTCTCAGGGACAATAAGAGCATAGCTAGCATCCCCGGCATCTCTGTAGACGTGCACGCTCCGCGCTCGTCCCCGCTGACCCACTAGGTGGTGCTAACTGAGCATGTGCGGACTTCCAAGGCTGGGGAGTGGGGAGTGGGGAGTCACTTGATTATGGAGAACCTGTCCTGAGAGGATGGTGAGTGTCAGTGCTGACTTACCTCAGAAAAAAGAATGAAACCGATAGAAAAACAGAGTTCAATGAAACAAATAACCACAATAAATATGGATACAATAAATGTGAACATGTTATGTGCAAATCTTTAGTATATAACAACTACAAGGGTATATCATGTGTAAAGTCCAAAGTTTGGAGACTAGCTCTGTTTAGAAGAAAAAAAAGTGCCCCCCACCAACCATAGTCCCCCTTCATTACAGACCCCCCTCCACCAAGTACAGACTCCCCTCCCTCAGTATAGACCTCCTCACTAAATACAGACCCCCCTCCCTCAGTACAGAGTCCGCTCCCTCAGTATAGACCCCCCCCTCCCTTCAGTAAGTACAGACTCCCCTCCCTCAGAATAGACCCCCTCACTAAATACAGACCCCCCTCCGTCAGTACAGAGTCCGCTCCCTCAGTATAGACCCCCTCCCTCAGTATAGACTCCCCTCCCTTAGTACAGACCCCCCCTTCAGTAAGTACAGACTCCCCTCCCTCAGTATAGACCATCCCTCCCTCATTATAGACTCCCCTCCCTCAGCATAGACCCCCCCTTCCCCAGTACAGACTCCCCTCCACCAAGTACAGACTCCCCTCCCTCAGTATAGACCCCCCTCACTAAGTACAGACTCCCCTCCCTCAGTATAGACCCCCCTCAGTAAGTACAGACCCCCTCTCTCAGTATAGAACCCCCTCTAAGTACAGGCTCTGCTCCCTCAGTATAAACACCCCCTCTAAGTACAGACTCCGCTCCCTCATTATAGACACCCCTCCCTCAGTATAGACCCCCCTCAGTAAGTACAGACCCCCTCCCTCTGTATAGAACCCCCCTCTAAGTACAGACTCCCCTCCCTCAGTATAAACGCCCCCTCTAAGTACAGTCTCCCCTCTCTCAGTATAGACCGCCCTCTAAGTACAGATTCCCCTCCCTCAGTTAAGACCCCCCACCAAATACAGAACCCCTCTCTCAGTATAGACCCCCCTCTAAGTACAGACTCCCCTCCCTCAGTAAAGACCCCCCACAAAGTACAGATCCCCCAATAAGTACAGACTCTCCTTCCTCAGTATAGACCTCCCCACTAAATACAGACTCCCTTCCCTCAGTATAGACCCCCCCCCCTACTAAGTACAGACTCCCCTCCCTCAGTATAGACCCCCCCTTCAGTGAGTACAGACTCCCCTCTCTCAGTATAGACCCCCTCACTAAATACAGACCCCCCTCCCTCAGTACAGAGTCTGCTCCCTCAGTATAGACCCCCCTCCCTCAGTATAGACCCCTCCTCCCTCAGTATAGACCCCATTCCTCAGTATAGACCCCCCTCCTTCAGTATAGACTCCCCTCCCTCAGTATAGACCCCCTCCCTCAGTACAGACTCCCCTCACTAAGTACAGACTCCCCTCCCTCAGTATAGACCCCCCTCAGTAAGTACAGACCCCCTCTCTCAGTATAGAACCCCCTTCTAAGTACAGGCTCCGCTCCCTCAGTATAAACACCCCCTCTAAGTACAGACTCCGCTCCCTCATTATAGACTCCCCTCCACCAAGTACAGAAACCCCGCCCTCAGTATAGACTCCCCTCAGTAAGTACAGACCCCCTCCCTCAGTATCGAACCCCCCCTCTAAGTACAGACTCCCCTCCCTCAGTATAAACGCCCCTCTAAGTACAGTCTCCCCTCTCTCAGTATAGACCGCCATCTAAGTACAGATTCCCCTCCCTCAGTAAAGACTCCCCCACTAAGTACAGACCCCCCTCCCGCTGTATAGACCACCTCTAAGTACAGACCCCCACCCTCAGTATAGACCCCCCACAATAAGTAAAGACTCCCCTCCTTCAGTAAAGACCCCCCCCCCACCAAGTACAGACCCCCTCGCTCAGTATAGACCCCCTCTAAGTACAGACTCCCCTCCCTCAGTAAAGACCCCCCCACAAAGTACAGACCCCCCAATAAGTACAGACTTTCCTTCCTCAGTATAGACCCCCCACTAAATACAGACCCCCTCTCTCAGTATAGACCCCTCCTCTAAGTACAGACTCCCCTCCCTCAGTATAGACCCCCTCCCCCACTAAGTACAGACTCAACTCCCTCAGTATAGACCCTTCCGCTATGTACAGACTCCCCTCCCTCAGTATAGACCCCCAACTAAGTACAGACCCCCCTCCTGCAGTTTAGACACTCCCCACCTCAGAAAGGACCCCCTCCCTCAGTACAGATCCGTCTCATCAGTACAGAACCTACTATCTCAGAATAGACACCGCCTCCCTCTGTACACACCTACCTCCTACAGTACAATCACCCCTTCAGTGCACACCACCCCTTTCAGTACAGACCCCCCTTCAGTGCAGACCCCTTTTCAGTACAGACCACCCTAGCTCAGAATAGACATCCCCTTCCTCAGTACAGATCTACCTCCTTCAGTACAGACTCCCCTTCAGTACAGACCTCCCCTTCAGTGCAGACCTTCCTTCAGTACAGGCCCCCTTTCCGCATACCTCATATCAGGGGACATGAAAAGCAGTGTCCTTCCTCCTGTAAAAATGTAAACAGAGAGGAGGGGGAGGCGGCTTCACTCCGCTTGGCTGTGTGAGACAGCATCAGCAGCCAGCGGGGACAACTCAAACCACCCTTGAGAGATTCGGATCGGGGCAGTGGAGCAACCCTGGGCCCTGCCGACGGGTGTCACCCCTCTGGCAGATGTCACTCGGGTGTGGTCCGCACCCCCCCTAGCAACACCACTGCAAGAAAATATTATTTATCTACGTTTACACACTATCACCTTCAAAATAGTGCCTTGCACAGCAATACAGCGCTCCCAGCATTCCTGCCACAACTGCAATGTGTCCTGAAAGTCTTCTTTTCAAAAGGTGTCATGCACAAGTTGCCGAAAGGTTTCGACGTTTTCAGGGGTGAAGCTCCTTAAAGGTTTTCATGATCTCTCATCGTTCTACAGTGATGTTCTTCCACTCTTGAAGCTAGCATGGCACTCAAAACATGCCAACATGTACTGTGTAATGTGCAGAGCAGTATCCTCTCCCTTCAGAGACTGGGCCGCAGGGCAGTATTCCAACTTGATAACGACCCAAAACATACCTCCAAGATGACCACTGCCTTGCCAAAGAAGCTGAGGGTAAGGGTGATGGGCTTGCCAAGCATGTCTCCAGACCTAAACCCTATTGAGCATCTGTGGGGCATCCCCGAATGGAAGGTGGAGGAGTTCAAGGTCTCTAACATCCACCAGGTCTGTGATGTCATCATGGAGGCATGGAAGAGGACTCCAGTGGCAACTTGTGAAGGTCTGGTAAATTGCATGCCCAAGATAGTTAAGGCAGTGATGGAAAATAATTGTGGCCACACAAAATGTGAACACTTTGGGCCCAATTTGGACATTTTCACTTAGGGGTGCACTCACTTTTGTTGTCAACAGTTTAGACATTAACAGCTGTGTGTATTGAGTTATTTTGAGGGGACAGCAAATATACACTGTTATACAAGCTATACACTCACTACTTTACATTTTAGCAAAGTGTAATTTCACAAAAATGTGAGGGGTGTACTCACTTTTGTGAGCTACTGTATCCAGGGGTATCCACCACCACACATACAACCCAATGGAAACAGATGCATCAAATGGGGATAGCCAGTTAAACGATTATTAAAGTCATACAGTTGTATGTTGTAAGTTTATGAAAATGATACTAAATAAAACAACTGCTTCTGGCTCAAATAAATAGATGTTGTACTGACCTGCTTTGTGCAACAATATTGCATAGAAAGATTCCTTACCGCCTCTTCTGGAAGTTTCCAAGCCAACGCTGCTCCTTCCCCCGTGTGCCTCCTTAGCAGGTCAGCTGCTTGCTGAAGAGGCCCCAGCTCCCTCCTCATAGAAGTTAGACTGGCTTTGGCTCTCCCCTGCCCTCGGTATCTCCTGTGAAACCAAGAAATGAGAGGGGTGCAGCCAAGACAGCATTGGAGTGGTGGCAGGAGCAGGAGCCAGGAGTGTATATATGTATGGAGGTTGGTTGAACAGGTGGTGGGGCTTTTTTTATTTATTTAATATAATGTAGCGCCACCCCCGAAGGAGCCACTTGGTGATTTTGGGTTCTCTGATCTTGCCTCAAATCCAAGAATGGCCTCAGCCCCTTTGGCACACCTGGTTAGCTAAAATCTCTGCAAACACTTTTTAAGTAGAAAATACCGTTAGCCTGGTTGTGCATTGTTACTAGAAACAGACAGACAAACCAGTAGTGATAAACAAGTTGAAAATATTATCACGGTTAAAAATATGTGGATACTTACAACACTGTTAAACCTTACTGCAGAGTATCAATACAATAGAAGTGACAACCTTCAATATTTAGCAACTGTAAGTATATAAAAAAAACTGTAATCTATATACCCACAACATGGGTGCTGAAAGGGAGGAGAGAAGGTTTGTCAACTTCTCAGCTCCTCCTGGGCCATGAACACTTTTGAAATGTAAACAATAAAAATGGATTAACAGGTACAGTGAACTGAGTTCTGTAGCATTACAGGTCCTGGGTTGAAGAGTACTTGTGTCTCCTGCTAGCAAACGTTGGGGCCCTTTGTAAAGAAAAGAGGTTCAATCAAGCAAAGTATCCTGGATATTCCATTAGGTAGTGGTTTGTAAGAACAGACTGGCTAAAGGTGATAGCTCCAAACAAACATCCTCTGACACTAGAAAGGGGACTAGTTGTCTGCATGAAGTGTTTTTACTGTGTTAAGGATGTTTGAGTTTTCACCCGCTCATCAATCCTGTGTGCGGTGACACAATAGAGATTAGACATGTGCAAAAGGAAAAAATTTGTTTAGTTTCGTTTCGTTTTAATTCGTTAATTCATTAATTTCGTTTAGTTATATTCGTTAACTTTCTTAAATTCGTTTTCGGATTTCGTTTAGTTTTCTACCGAATTCGAAAAATCGGCCACATTCGAAAATATTTCAACGAAATTCGACATTATTTCAACTGCATTCGAAATGATTTCAACATGATTCGACATTATTTCAACCACATTCGAAAATATTTTGTGACCCAACTTTAGGGCCATGTATCTCGGGGTCACTTGGTGCTAGAAACTCCAAATATGGATATGTTGTAGTGCTAGTACTATTGTGTTTGCATACCAAATTTGGGGTTTCTAGCTATAAGTGACCCCGAGATATGTGGCCCCAAAATCGGGTCGCAAAATGTTATTAGTTAATAGAGCAGAGAATGACATTTTGCGACTCGATTATGGGGCCACTTATCTCGGGGTCACTTATAGCTAGAAACCCCAAATTTGGTATGCAAACACAATAATACTAGCTCTACAACATATCCAAATTTGGAGTGTCTAGCACCAAGTGACCCCGAGATACATGGCCCTAAAGTCGGGTCACAAAATATTTTCGAATGCGGTTGAAATAATGTCGAATCATGTTGAAATCATTTCGAATGCAGTTGAAATAATGTCGAATCATGTTGAAATAATTTCGAATCATGTCGAATTCATTCAAATTCATTCGTTATATTTCTTTCGTATTCGTTGTAATTTGTTATTTTTTTATTCGGACATTCGGATGCATCCGAATGTCCGAAAGATGCAAAATTCGGCCAAATTTCGATTCGTTACGAAACGAATTGCACAACCCTAATAGAGATTCCAAATGCTGGTTCAGGCTCCTGGCAATGTCGTAAGGCACTGGATCACCTCCTGTCAGCCGATCAGGATGGCTGGTAGCTAAACTGGCAAGGTGACTGGACAGTGGCCGACTGGACACCTGGATAGGTATTGCGATCCCTGAAGCGGTGTGGGTCTTCTCCGCTGGGCCAAGCGGCGCTGAGTTGCTGAGCAGGGTCTCTGGGCCGAATGGTGGTGTACCGTGTGAGTCTCACTGTTCCTGGCTTCTTTCTCCTCAGTCTCTTGGCAGCAGTCTTCGGCAAAACATGACTCTATCTCTCTCTCTCTCTCTCTCTGATGGAGTTCAAACTGTCACACCACCCAGGGGCTTTTGTGGCTTGGTCTTTGTCTCTCCTCATCCTCCTCAGTCTCCCTTGGAATATAATGATTCACATAGCCACAAATGTATATTGCCATCATCCCTTAAACAGTATATAGAATAATTCTCAAGAAATGTGTGATTTTGTAGGCAATCGAAAAAGAAAAATTACATTTAAAAAATGTAAATTTTATTATAACAAATTACAATAAAATTCCCAAATTGGAAATGCAACACATTGCAACAGTAATAATATAAACTATACAAAAAGCTGTCAGACATAAAGTGGTAGTCCCCATCTACTTTCTGTTCCTTTCATCAATATATATTACAGAGGAATACAGTAGAAGGGGATATCCAATGCGTTTCAAATTGTACTGTTATAGACAAATCTTCTTCGGGGAATAATACCACTTCTGAAGCTGGACCGCTTAAGTAGGCAGGACTGATGAGCTACGAATTCCCCAATTTGGGAATTTTATTGTAATTCGTTATAATAAAATATATATATTTTTAAACATAATCTTTCTTTTTGATTGCCTATAAAATCCCACATTTCTTGAGGTTTATTCTATCCTGAGTCTCTCCTTTCCATCTCTGTACTGTCAGAGCCTTTTAATTTCCTGGACTTCTAGGCTCTCTCTCCCTCTCAAATCTCCTCAGCTTCCAGTAGCTCTTCCTGAAAACTTCCCTTTTCCCAGTGTGCTCTGTGTCTCTGAGTTTTCTGGAAGGAAAAGTCAGCATCTCCCTGTCTCCATCTTGTGGCCAAAAGGAGAAATTGCATTACAACATGCCTGCTACAGTAATAAGGTAAAACATTTTGACTTTAGAAGGACTTTAAATACTAGTCTCCTTTCTCCACAGGCTTTACCATATATTCCGTCACAACTTTGCTCCCAGTTAGAACCAGTTTATTCATTTAAAATGGAACTAAACCCAGCAATTTAATGGTTTCTTAAAATAGCTACATTCAAGGCATGCCATAAAAGATGAAAACAATGTATTAGGAAAAGGGTTTTAATCCTACAAAAAAACTGCGCTAGCAAGGTTCCTAATAATATATAAAAGGTAAATGGTGAAACAATCCTCTACAAAAAAGGAATTAACATTTAACAATCAAAATAATATATACAATGAGTGTAAGATATGTATCCAATGAAAAAAATAGAACAAAAGAATGATATATGTAGGAAAAAAAAAAAAGTTGAAGTGAACATCCTTGCTCAAACATGAGCGTGCTGTATATCCCACAGTGAAAGAAACAACAAAGGTTGGTACTCCCAGCTGATTCACAAACAGATGGAGTTGCTATTATCCCACAGTGAAAGAACAAAGGTTGGTACTCATAGCCGGTTCATAAACAGATGAAATTTCTATATACCAAAGGAAGTTGACCCTTTGGTGTGACCCTATAGCAAGGAAGGTCAAATGCCCTTTGCAGTCCCAAAGACCAGAGAAAACAGGAACTGCCCCCCCTGATTATAGCTTGCTATAATCACTGATGGGACATTAAAGTGGGGTGCCCCTAAAAAAAAAAAAAAAAATTAAAAGTAAGCAGCTACAAATACTGCAGCTGCTGACTTTTAATATTTGGACACTTACCTGTCCTAGGGTCCAGCGATGCGGGGGAACAAAGCCCCCCTCGTTCCACGCTCCGCTCGCGGTGCCGTCTTTCGAACTGTGGGCACCTGGCTGTGGCTTCACAGCCGGGCACCCACTGCGCATGCGCGAACGGTGCAGGGCGCCGTAATACGCCGCAAAGTCATCTGGGACACGTGACAGGTCCCAGATGACTGTGCGGCGCGAGGGGAAGTGATGTCACCAGCCTGGACAAAGAAGAAGGCAGACTACGAGGGACCCCCTAGCAACAGGTATTTAGAGGTGAGTAAAAACGTTTTTTTTTCCAATTTTATTTTTATTTTTTAAGAATTTTAAACACTATTTTTGGTGGCAACACCACTTTAAGGTCCTCACAAATTCTCCAAACAGCGATAAGCTTGCTGTATAACATCTAAAACTTGCTGTAAAGCATCTAAAGCTTGCTCCAACACACCGTGTGTCCTAGCTTGACATGTTTTGCCATAGTAAATGATGTCATCAGAAGCCTGTGATCACTGAGATCTGATCGTTGGTTGGACCTCGCTAAATGTAGCGGAGCGGAGGATTCCTCTCTGGGCTGTTCCTTGGGACCAGGGATCATCAGTTACCGTATTAGGAATTCTATCTGTGAATCGGATGGGAGTACCAACCTTTGTTGTTCCTTTCACTGTTAGATATACAGTTCATGTTTGAGCAAGGATGTTCTCGTCACCTTTTTTTACTACATATATCATCCTTTTGTTGGACTTTTTTCACTGGATACATATATTGCACCCATTGTATATATAATTTTGATTGGATTGTTAAATGTTAATTCCTTTTATGTAGAGGATCTTTTCACCATTTACCTTTATATATTATTAGGCACCTTGCTAGCGCTGTTTTGTTTGGAGGATTAACCCTTTTCCTAAGACATCGTTTTCACCTTTATCACTAGATTGAAACACCTGCTGCACGTAGTTTTTGTTAGTTCACTGTTTATCCTAGGCGCGATTGTTTTTTATTTTTCATGTCATGAATGATAACTTTCACGGTTGCTTGAGCTTTCAACCGAACTGTTAAGCCCCTATACACACTATCAGTTTTTCTGCTGAGTTTTTCCTTCTGATTTACCAAAACCATATAATATGAGGTCAGACCTTAGGAATTTCATTTGTATGCAATCAGGCAGGCCCTTCTACTACATGGTTTTGGTAAACCTGAAGGAAAAACTCAGTAGAAAAACTGATAGTGTGTATGGGGCATTAGGCCATCAAATGGCCAGTGTTATAACTCATCACTAGAGATTAGCTAAAGTGGGGTACACACTATAAGACAATCGGGCAAGCAATCATCCAATTTTCCTCAACGTTTCACAGCAAGTCGGAACCGAGGAAGGAACTAATGTACGAAAATTCTGTACAACAATGTTTTTTTTTGTTGTTGTTGTTGTTTATGGTTTCTGATCAAGCACAGTCTTTTGTTTATCTTTTGTTTATGTTTTTACTCATATGAAAATCGTACGAAAATGGTACACATGAAATCAAAATAATTTATTCTGGTACTGTACGAAGAAAAAGAGTTTCAGAAATTTTTATTCAGAAGGTTGGAATCGGCTGTGAAAAGTTGTGTACATACTTTCAGAAAATCATACGATCATTCCTCAGACAAAAATGTTCACCCGATTTTCCTATAGTGTGCATGGAGCTTTAGACTAGGGATGTCCAACCTTTTGACCTTCCTGGGCCACACTGGAAGAAGAGAAATATTCTTGGGCAACACATAAAATACACTAACAATAAGGATCGCTGCTGAGCAGGATAAGTCAGGCAGATCACAAGTTAACGACCGCTGATATAGATAATGTACCTATCTGAGTAATAAACCTTAATTTTTCTGTAATATTTTTTATTATAAAAGTAAAAAAAGGCAACATAATACGAGCGCGATGTTCAATGCTGTTTTTGATAAATGCATCAATATCTTGACTGAGTAGAAATTCTCAATGAATTCTCAAGGTGCTCATCAGATAATTTGGCTCTAATTTTGCCCTTCGTGTGCTTCATCCTTGAAACTAGTTGCTCACAAATTTAGGCACTGCGGAAAACTGATGAAAACATGAATAAGGAATGCTTGTGAAAAGTGGGATATTTTTCTTTGGGAAGATAACAATGATAAAAGTCCAGTAAGGCTCCATTCATACTTGTGCAACTTGTCATGCGACTTTGGACATAAGGTTGCATGACAAGTTGCAGCCAATGTATTTGAATGGAAGCCATTCAAATAGATGTGACTTAAGGTCGCAGCGACTTTAAAAAGGTTTCTGCACTACTTTGATTCGACTTTCATATGACTTGAGTGCCATAGACTGCAATTTAAACTCTCAAAAGTCGAAGAAAAGTCGCAACCTAATGTTATCAATGCCACAGTTGTGCAACAGTCAAAGTTAAACCCATCCAAAGTTGCATCAAAGTTGCAATGTAAAATCGCAATGCAAATTGCACAACTTTGGAGTCACGAGTTGGAATGTGAATGAAGCCTAAAGAGACACTGTTAAATTTTTCTTTTGGCCGCATCTGTTTGCTAAGTGTTAGGTGCTCGTCTTCTTAATAATACCCCTGGTAGCCTAGGCTAGGATGGAAGAGCGGAGGTCCTGATCACCGGTGGACAGACACCACACATACACGATTGTACGTGAATAATGACTGTGGGTTTATTGGAGCACACACAGTAGTTTTATGCAGTTTGAGCTAAAGCACAGCCCTGTGGTTGAGCCAATCAGGGACTGCCACATAAAATATGCAAGATAGTATATTTTACTACGTCATCATGGTTCTTTGCACAAGCAATATTTCTGCCTAGCAGCAAAAGCTAAATATATATATATATATACAGTTTAGAATGTTTCTTAGGTGTGATGCAAGATAGGCCTGTGGTCTAACGCCATGAAGTTACTTCTGCTCTTAGAAAGGGAAGTAGCTTAACCGCATCCATCTGTTCTGAACAGATAAGTAACCTTGTGATAATTCTAAATACCTTGTACAAGCAAAAACACATATGACCTTAAGCAATAGGTTTCTATGTCATGCTAACAGTAATTTTTCATTACCCAAAATGGATGTCTCTAACAAGATGGTTCCCTCATTACCTTATACTAAGTATAAACACATTTTTACAATTTTTTTTTTTTTTTAAATCAAAATTTTTAACCACTTCCATACCAGGCTATTGTCAAATGACATCCGCAAAAACACCCTGCCATCCCGGGTGGACACAGCCCTTTCCCGATAAGGATAAAGATCCAATGAAATTGGCTCTTTACCACGTGACCAGCTGTGTCCAATCACAACCGGTCACATGTATTCTGCTTGTGATTGACGATCGTGCGCTCCCTCGGGGGCACGCAGCATGGCGATTGGGGATGAGTCGTGCCCCTTGGACACAGCCCATCCTTAATCAGGGTAAAGAGCCAGTGAAAGAGTAACTGGCTATGTCCAATCACAGCTAGTCACAAATGTCAACAAACAGCTGTAGCTCTGTTTCCGGGTTCTCCTCTTCAGTGTGTGAGGAGGAGACCTGGCTGAAAAAGTGCAGGAATGTGCACGATTGCCCCCTTTCAAATAAAGAAGACCTGTCACAGCCCATCAGAGTACCTGTCACCAGCATCTGAGTTCCTTTCACCAGCATCAGAGTACCTGTCACCAGCATCAGAGTACCTGTCACCAGCCCCAGAGTACCTGTCGCCAGCATTTAAGTACCTGTTACCAGCCCCAGAGTACCTGTCACCAGCATCAGAGTACCTGTCACAGCCCAAGAGTACCTGTCACTGTCCATCTGAGTACTTAAGTACCTGTCACCAGTTTGGGTGTTTTCTTTTCAAATGGTGTCATTTTGTGGGTAATTCCATTGTCCTGTTGCTCCAGGACCTTCAAAAGTGTGATAGGTAGTCAGGAAACTAAATGTGTAATATTTTCTCCTAGAACGCCTGATGGTACTCCCTGCCTGTTGGACCTCTCTATGTCGCCTGGCTGTGTAAAAGTCTCACACATGTGGTAACGCCATACTCAGGAGGAGTAGCAGAATATTTTTTGGGGTGTAATTTTTGTGTTAGAAAAATTGAATAAATTAACAACTTTGTGTAAAAAAAGAAATAAAATATGTTTCAATTTTATCTCTGGCGCACCCAGGCCATAAAGACCGCCCCAGCGTCATATGATCGGGTCCAGCATCTGCTCACGATGATGTCATCTGTGTTAGTCTCTCACGATGGTGTGATTTGCGGGTGGCGCTGTGACCCAGCATCATCATGATTGGTTACACCTGTGCCCGTGATGTGACACGGTGCGCCGTCGGCTCAGGGGGGCTAATCATGGAGCTGAAGTTAGGGTAGACCCTAGGATGACATCATCCACCACACCCCCCTTTTCCATCATGGCCACCATATAAAAGCATACAATCCCTCTCTGCTCCTGGTATCTTTCTGAAGACAGGAGGAATTGCTGCATTCATGACACCCACAAGGTACGTTACATCTCTATGATGCTTGGGGCCTGCTGACTTCCAGTACTATGTGCATTCATGGGATAACCTTCCCTCTGTATAATACAAACTCCTATCATTTTTGATTCTAGGTCTGGCTGTTGATTGTTCAGCCTTCTCCTGGATACCTGCTGAATGATTGTTGAGCATATCATGCTTTCATGGCCTCATCCACAGTACACCCTTTTAATTTCAGTGGCCATTTCCAGCAAGATCGGTTCTTGTGAAAATGATCTCCATAGATTAATTCCTGCACTGATAGATCCATTCCATAAACCCTCAAGTGATAGGAATGTTTACCATAACATTTTTGGACGATTATATTGAGCGTCCATTTCTTGGTGCATTAACTTATGTTTTACATTATAGCTCATTTACCATCTGTCTACTCCTCCCCCCGGCTGTTTTTTTTCAATGTTTATTTTTTTTTAATGTATTTAGATCCTTGTTGGGTTGTCCCTTAACACTGCTTTTGTGTGGCATACTCAGATGCGGGGGTTTCTGACGTGGATATGGTTTTGTTTCTTTCTGCTCTGGCCACATGGAGCTGTTTTGGTGTCTCAGTTTCCTTCTACTTGTTGAGCTATGATTTTTTTCCGATTGATATATAGAACACACAAGGTCAGTATAGATACCTACATCTACATTCTCCTTTTTTCATTTTTTTCTGTTAATACTCCTTATGGGATTCATTTATAAATGATGTTATATTATGAATTTTGAATTGTGTTTGTAATTATGTGTCTATTGATATTGTAGATTGTATGCTTATATCTGGAAAGCCTTAGCCCATTTCCCTGAAGAAGACTTCTACCTCATTTGTTGAAACGCGTTAGATTTCTTCTGTCCTTCCGACAGTTCATCTGGGCTTTCTCCAAGTGTCTGTCCTCCATGTTTGTTTTTTTCTTTCAATCATGTGTTTCAATTTGATCAATTCTCTGATATGTCATCTATTTGATTGTAATAAATTTGTAATTTTATAAAATCCCAAAAGCGTTTTTCGTCCACTAAAGTCACACTTTTTGAGGAACTCGGTTTTTACCAGCCCATCGGAGTACCCGAGTACTCGTCACCAGCCCACCACATTACCCGAGTACCTGCCACCAGCTCACCAGAGTACATGAGTACCTGTCACCAGCCCACCAGAGTACCCGAGTACCTATCATCAGCCTATCAGAGTACCCAAGTACCTATCACCAGCCCATCAGCTTACCCGAGTATCTGTCACCAGCCCATCAGAGTACCTGAGTACCTATCTCCAGCCCATCAGAGTAGCTGAGTAGCTATCTCCAGCTCATGAGAGTACCCGAGTACCTGTCACCAGCCCATCAGAGTACCCATCAGAGTACCTGAGTACCTGTCACCAGCCCACCAGAGTACCTGTCACCAGCCCATTAGAGCACCAGAGTATCTGTCACCAGCCCATCAGAGTACCCGAGTACCTGTCACCAGTTTGGGGAGTTTTCTTCAAATGGGGACATTTTGTGGGTAATTCCATTGTCCTGGTGCTCCAGGACCTGCAGAGTGTAATATGTATTCAGGAAACTAAATGAGTAATTTATGCTCCTAGAATGCCTGATGGTGCTCCCTGCATGTTGGACCTCTCTATGTGGCCTGGCTGTGTAAAAGTCTCCAACATGTGGTATCGCCATACTCAGGAAGAGTAGCAGAATATTTTTTGGTTTGTCATTTTTACAGTGTATATGCTATGTGTTAGAAAAATCTAATAAATTGACAACTTTGTGTAAAAAAAAAAATATATATGCTTTAATTTTCTTTCCATGTTTTCCAAAAACTTTTAGAAAAAAATGAACTGTTCAAAAGACTCATAATGCCTCATAGATTATATGTTGGGGTGTTTGCTTTCCAAAATGGGGTCATTTTGTGGGTAATTCCACTGTCCTGGTGCTCCAGGGCCTTCAAAAATGTAATAGGTCATTAGGAAATTGTAAAATTGTATGTGTAATTTATGCTCCTAGAATGCCTGATGGTGCTCCCTGCATGTTGGGCCTCTCTATGTGGCAGGCTGTGAAAAAGTTTCACACATGTGGTATCGCCATACTGGGGACGAGCAGCAGAATGTGCTTTGGGTTGTAATTTTTGCTATGTACATGCTGTGTGTTAGAAATATCTTATAAATTGACCACTTTGTGTAAAAAATAAAAAGTTTTCATTTTCTTTCCATGTTTTTCGAAGACTTTTGGAAAAAATAAACCGTTCAAAAGATTCATTATGCCTCATTGATTATATGTTGGGGTCATGGGCATAGCATAAGGGGTTGCAGGGGTCACAATTGCAACCCCGCCCTTAGCTCCAGGGGGCCTTGGCAGCATCCCTATGATATCCTCCAAAAAATCCAGCTCCGATCTGCCCTAGGGCCCCACAGCCACGCTACAGGAATGGGATTCTACTTTGCCTTCCACAGTTCGCACCCTTCTGTTCCCATTGGCTGGGGAGAAGCTGAGAGTCATTTCCTGAATGGAGAGGACCACGAGGTGAGAACAGCCCAGGATGGGGAAGTGTCTGTGCTGTGTGCTGGCAACATGGAATGGTAACCAAGCTCAGCAAGGCAAGAGGAGGAGAATGCCATCCTGTAGCCACGATGGGACTGATGTCACTGGTGAGGTAAGACACTGCTCAGGGTCTCCTAGTCACCAGCTGCGATTCTCTGTACCCCCCCCCCCCCATCTGGGGATGTCTACTTGCCCCACTTCCCTGACAACTGGGGAAAAGACACACACCTCTGCGAGGTGACCTTCCCCCAACACCTGCCAACACTGGCAGAGAAACCTTCAGAAATTGCTAAAACAAATCCCTTAACACCTCCTCTGGGGGCCCCTGAAGCACTGCAGGCTCCAGATTTTGTGTCACATGGCCTCCTAGATCTAAGTTGCCCCCCCCCCCCCCCAAAGCCCCCTGACCACCCCTTCTGCCTTGGATGCTATGCCTGGCTGCTGAGCTTCTTTCCCATTACAGCACTCTATACAGTTCCTCCTCCGCAGGGCTAAAATCATTTTCCTTTACAACCCAGCCAGTTAGCCATGATCTGGACAGGGAATATCTGACAACTACAACTACATTGCCATTCCGACCAGAGAATTTCACAGGTCAGAAGGGCAACATAAAAGCCAGATACACACTGTGAGGACTGACATACTGTGTGTAAAGGAATGCGATTTCATCCCTGTGTAGTGTGGGGGATGGGGGGAGCTGTATACAGTGCTGGGATGGGAAAGGAGCTCTGCCAAGTCCCTGTCCTCTGATTCTCCAGCATTAATCCCTGTCCTCTGATTCTCCAGTGGTAATCCCTGTCCTCTGATTCTCCAGTGGTAATCCCTGTCCTCTGATTCTCCAGTGGCAATCCCTGTCCTCTGATGTAAAGAGGGACTGTGGGGACTCAAAACTCTTAAGCCCCTTTGAGTATCTTAGCATGCGGTGTATGTATCTGCACGCACGTTGGAAGTAGTGGTGGGGGGGGGGGGCAGGTCAACTTTTGCATCAGGGCCCACAAGCTTCAAGCTACGCCTCTGGTTGGGGTGTTTGCTTTCCAAAATTGGGTCATTTTGTGGGTAATTCAATTGTCCTAGTGCTCCAGGGACTTCAAAAGTTTTATAGGACGTTAGGAAATTAGATGTGTAATTTATGCTACTAGAACGCCCTGCATGTTGGACGTTTCGATATGACCAGGCTGTGAAAAAGCCTCACAAATGTTGTATCGCCATACTCGGGACGAGTAGCAGGACGTATTTTGAAATTGGAAGTTTTCATATGCTGTGCATGAGAAATAACTAGACATGTGCAGAGTAAAATATTTTGTTTTGGAATTTCGTTTTCATCCGAAAAATTAATTAACCAGTTGCCGACCGCCGCACAACGATGTACGTCGACAGAATGGCACGGGCAGGCATATGGGCGTACCTGTACGTCCCTGCCTTCCCACGGGTGGGGGGCCCGATCGGGCCCCCCCCCGATGCCAGCGGCGGTCGGAATCCGTTCAGGAGCGATCCGGGATGAGGGGGCGGCCATTCATTCATGGCCACCCCCTCGCGATCGCTCCTGACGAATGGAAATGCAGCGTGACATCACTTCCTCTCCTGTAATGTAAACACAGGCAGAGGAAGTGATGTAATCTCTCCTCCGTGTCGGTATTTTTCGTTCCGGCACCGAGGAGAGAGGATTGGTGAGTTGCACCAACACTACACTACACAGTAGAACATGCCAGGCACACTCTCACCCCCCCTTCACCCCCCGATCACCCCCCCAATCACCCCTGCACCCCCAGTCACAGTGACACCAATTGCATTTTTTTTTTATTGCATTGGTGTCATTTGTGACTGTAATAACTATTAGGGCAGTTAGGGTTAGCCCCCTTTAGTTCTAGGGTACCCCCCTAACCCCCCCAATAAAGGTTTAACCCCGTGATCACCCCCCGTCGCCAGTGTCACTAAGGCTGGGTTCACATTGCAGCAGTTTATGAGAACGGATGTGATTCGCACCGCACTGCAGTGCAAATCACATCCGATCTCTGTGCAATGCGAGTTCAGCCATACAGATAGTATGGCTGAATTCGCATCGCACCCGTCGCACCCGCCGCAAACTCGCACGGGACCCTTTTTTTGGTCCGTAGCAGAATCGGATCGCATGGGTGTTCACACCATGCGATCCGATTCCTGTCCGAGTTTGCAGATCGCACTGCGATATGCGAACTGATCTGGGGGTGTCATTAACATTTCACTGACACTCCCAGCAGTTCGCATAGGGCAGTGTGATGCGGGAACCCGCCGCGGATTCGTGGCGTTCCCGCATCGCTCCAGTGTGAACCCAGCCTAATAAGCGATCGTTTTTCTGATCACTGTATTAGTGTCACAGGTGACGCTAGTTAGGCAGGTAGGTATTTAGGTTCGCCGCAGCTTTTTATAGCGCCAGGGACCCCCATATACTACCGCATAAAGCCCCCTGATTGCCCCCTAGTTAACCCTTTCACCAGTGATCACCATATAACTGTTACAGGTGACGCTGGTTGGTTAGTTATTTTTTTATAGTTTCAGGGCACCCGCCATTTATTACCTAATAAAGGTTTAACCCCCTGATCACCCGGCGGGTGATATAAGTTTGAGGGTCAGATAGGGTCTGCGTCGCCCCAGGCAGCGTCAGGTTAGTGCCAGTACCGCTAACACCCACACGCAAAGCATACACCTCCCTTAGTAATATAGTATCTGATCAGATCTATATTAGCGTCGCCAGCAGTTTAGGTTTCCCAAAACGCATTGTTAGCGGGATCAGCCCAGATACCTGCTAGCACCTGTGTTTAGCCCCTCCGCCAAGCCCAGCCCAGCCCACCCAAGTGCAGTATCGATCGATCAATGTCACTTACAAAACACAACACACATAACTGCAGCGTTCGCAGAGTCAGGCCTGATCCCTGCGATCGCTAACAGTTTTTTTTGTAGCGTTTTGATACAGTCGCTGACAGCCTAGGTGCTTTTTTACCTGTGAGTCTCACTAGTGTACCCCTAAGTTTAGGGGTGTCTACTTTCCAAAATGGGGTCATTTGGGGGGGGGGGGTTGTGCCAACTTGGCATTTTATGGCCTTCAAAACTGCGATAGGTAGTGAGGAGTGAAATCAAAAATTTACACCCTTAGAAATCCTGAAGGTAGTGCTTGGTTTTCGGGGCCCCGTACGCGGCTAGGCTCCCAAAAAATCCCACACATGTGGTATCCCTGTATTCAGGAGAAGCAGCAGAATTTATTTTGGGGTGTCATTTCACATATGCCCATGGCATGTGTGAGCAATATATCATTTAGTGACAACTTTGTGAAAAAAAATAAAAAATAAAATAAAAGTTTGTAATATTCCCGCAACTTGTGGCAAAATATAAAATATTCCATGGACTCAACATGCCTCTCAGTAAATAGCTTGGGGTGTCTACTTTCTAAAATGGGGTCATTTGGGGGGGTTTTGTGCCATCTTGGCATTTTATGGCCTTCAAAACTGTAATAGGTAGTGAGGAGTGAAATCAAAAATTTACGCCCTTAGAAAGCCTGAAGGCGGTGCTTGGTTTTCGGGGCCCCGTACGCGGCTAGGCTCCCAAAAAGTCCCACATATGTGGTATCCCCGTACTCAGGAGAAGCAGCAGAATTTATTTTGGGGTGTCATTTCACATATGCCCATAGCATGTGTGAGCAATATATCATTTAGTGACAACTTTGTGAAAAAAATAAATAAATAAATAAAAGTTTGTAATTTTCCCGCAACTTGTGGCAAAATATAAAATATTCCATGGACTCAACATGCCTCTCAGCAAATAGCTTGGGGTGTCTACTTTCTAAAATGGGGTCATTTGTGGGTGTTTTGTGCCATCTTGGCATTTTATGGCCTTCAAAACTGTGATAGGTAGTGAGGAGTGAAATTACAAATGTATGACCTTAGAAATCCTGAAGGCGGTGCTTGGTTTTCGGGGCCCTGTGCGCGGCTAGTTTTCCAAAAAGTCGACCACATGTGGTATCCCCGTACTCAGGAGAAGCAGCAGAATGTATTTTTTACAATTCCACATATAACCATGGCATGTGTGAGCAATATATCATTTAGTGACAACTTTGTGTAAAAAAAAAAAAAAAATTTTTTTTTGTCATTATTCATTCGCTTGAGGCAAAAAAATTAAATATTCAATGGGCTCAACATGCCTCTTATTGATTTCCTTAGGGTGTCTACTTTCCAAAATGGGGTCATTTGGGGGGGTTTTGTACTGCCCTGCCATTTTAGCACCTCAAGAATTAGTTTGTAGATGTGACAACTTTTTCGCAAACCAATAAATATACAGTTATTGACTTTTTTTTTACCAAACACATGTGGCTGAATACATTTTGGCCTAAATGTATGACTAAAATTGAGTTTATTGGATTTTTCTAATAACAAAAAGTAGAAAATATAATTTTTTTTCAAAATTTGCGGTCTTTTTACGTTTATATTGCAAAAAATAAAAATCGCAGAGTCAGTCAAATACCTTTAAAAGAAAGCTCTATTTGTGGGAAAAAAAGGACGCAAATTTTGTTTGGGTACAACATTGCATGATCGCGCAATTATCAGTTAAAGCAGCGCAGTGCCAAATTGTAAAAAGACCTCTGGTCATTGACCAGCAAAATGGTCCGGTCTGAAAGTGGTTAATTTAGTTACTCCCGAAATTCGTTTTTATTAATTTTGTTTTTCGTTCAAAATTTGCATTAGTCCGAAAATCCACATGAATTATGGTCGAATCTGTCTTTGAAGGCTTATGGTGTCTGTCGAATGTATAAAGAAGATTCGACGGAGCTAGTATATAGCATACTTCGTGTGAACTTTAGAACCCAATTAAAGTCTATGGGACTCCAACGTTCAAAATCTAAAGTACTAATTTTAAAGGCTAATATGCAAGTTACTGTCCTAAAAAGTGTTTGAGGACCCGGGTCCTGCCCCAGGGGACATGTATCAATGCAATGTTTTTTTGGGAGCAGTGATTTTAATAATGATTAAAGTGAAACAATAAAAGTGTAATATTCCTTTAAATTTCATAGGGGGGGGGGGGGGTGTCTATAGTATGCCTGTGAAGGGGCGCATGTTTCTGGTGCTTAGAACTGTCCCTGCACAAAGTGTCATTTATGCAGGAAAAAAAGTCCTTTAAAATCACTCGCAGCTATTATGAATTGTCGGCTCCGTAATACAGAGAACACTCATTGAAAGTCATTGATAAAATAAATAAATAAATAAATAAATAAAAAAGCGTGGGGGTCCCCCAAATTCAATTACCAGGCCCTTCAGGTCTGGTATGGATATTAAGGGGAACCCTGCGTCAAATTTTAAAAAAATTTGATGTGGGGTTCCCCCTAAATATCCATACCAGACCCTTCAGGTCTGGTATGGATATTAAGGGAAACCCTGCATCAAATTTAATTAAAAAATTGACGTGGGGATCCCCTTAAAAATCCATACCAGACCCTTTATCCGAGCACACAACCTGGCAGGCCGCAGGAAAAGAGGGGGGGGAAGAGAGAGCGGTCCCCCCTCTTTCCTGAACCGTACCAGGCCACATGCCCTCAACATTGGGAGGATGCTTTGACCCCTCAAAGCACCTTGTCCCCATGTTGATGTGGAGAAGTGCCTCATCCCCACAACCGTGGCCGGTGGTTGTGGGGGTCTGCGGGTGGGGGGCTTATCAGAATCTGGAAGCCCCCTTTAACAAGGGGACCCCCAGATCCTGCCCCCCCTGTTTGAAATGGTAAGGGGGTACAAAAGTACCCCTACCATTTCACAAAGAAAGTGTAAAAAATAGTTAAATAAGACAAACACACTTTTGAAAAACTAAAAAAAAGATTCCAGCGGTGGTAATCCACTCTTACATTTACTTGTAATGCAAAGTGGATTTGCCTTTTCGTAAATAACCCCCAGTGTCTCTTCCTGCCAGTGTTTATCTGCCTGCCTGTATGAGGTACAAGCAGACAGGTACACTGACAAGTCTGCAGGAATCCTGCAAGGCACCTGTGATCTGCTGATCGCGGGTGCAAAGCGTTACAGGCTCCAAGTAAAAAAAATAATAATTGCAATTTTTTTTGGCAGCAAAAAGATATGCATTCATTTTTTTTTTTTGTGCATTTATTCTTTTTTTTTTAAAAAGGTGAACTTATCCTTTAACTGGATATCTGCATGGCCAGTGCAAGGAAATCAATTCTAGGCTGTTACACACTGGAGTGTTGTTAGGCTCTTTTATTTTTTTCATAAATATCTTTTTATTATTTTTACAAAATACAATAACAGATGCATTGGGGTTTATTTACTAAAGAAAAATCCACTTTGCACTGCAAATGCATTTGAAAGTGCACTCGTTGTAGATCCGAGGGGGACATGTAAGGAAAATAAAAGACAGCATTTTTGCTTGCACATGATTGGATGATAAAATCAGCAGAGCTTCCCCTCATTTCAGATCTACCCCTTAGATTCAGAGTGACTGCACTTCCAAGTGCACTTGCAATGCAAAGTGGATTTGCCTTTCGTAAATAACCCCCAATGTTTCCTAGTTCATAGAATGGCACAGGTATACCCCATCAGGCAAAACAATGTTAGCTGAGAACCAAAGCATACTCCATTAGTGATGGACGAACTTCCGATGGGACGTTTCGCGAACGCGGACCGCGAACGCGGCCGATAGTTCACGAACCGGAACGTTCGCGGCGGGCCCCATTGACTTCAATGGGAGGCGAACTTCGCAAACCTACAGGTCAAATTTGCAGCCACAAAATAATTAATAGCTGTGCAAACATAGTCCCACCACATGGCCAATGACATAACACATGTATGAGGTGAATCTGGGATCGACAACTACAAGCATTCTTTTTTTATATGGGAAATTGTTGTGACAATTCAGGACTGTGGAGCGCATGAAGGCAATGGAGGAGAGGGAAGGTCAGGGACCAGGGTAGGCAAAGAAGAGGGTGCAGGAGATGATCACCAGCAGCGTGACATACAGCAATGACACCTGCACCGTCATAGAGTGATCTGACACCAGCACCGTGATAGAGAGCACTGACATCAGCAGCGTGACATAAAGCACTAACACCAGCACCGTGATATACAGCACTGACAGCAGCACCGTGATAGAGAACACTGACATCAGCAGCGTGACATACAGCAATGACACCTGCACCGTGATAGAGTGATCTGACACCAGCACCGTGATAGAGAGCACTGACATCAGCAGCGTGACATAAAGCACTCACACCAGCACCGTGATATACAGCACTGATAGCAGCACCGTGACAGAGAGCACTGACATCAGCACCGTGATATACAGCACTGACACCTGCACCGTAAGCAGCCCCAGGAGGAAGTCACCATAGCACAGGGATGGTGGGAGCCCCTCATAATGAGCATAGCACAGGGATGGTGGGAGCCCCTCATAATAAGCAGCCCCAGGAGGATGTCAGCATAGCACAGAGATGGTGGGAGCCCCTCATAATAAGCAGCCCCAGGAGGATGTCAGCATAGCACAGGGATGGTGGGAGCCCCTCATAATAAGCAGCCCCAGGAGTAAGTCAGCACAGCACAGGGATGGTGGGAGCCCCTCATAATGAGCATAGCACAGGGATGGTGGGAGCACCTCAAAATATGCACAGCAGAGGTACAGCCCCAGGAGGATGTCAGCACAGCACAGGGATGGTGGCAGCCCCTCATAATAAGCAGCCCCAGTAGAAATATGACACCGCTTAACCTCTTCAAAGAGGAGGGTACGGGCATATAGTACGGTGTACTTTTTTTGGACAAGGAAGTGAGCCAAATGAAGAAAGAAGGTCTCTGTGCTCGATTAAAAAAATAGTTTCTAGACATATACATGGTCTACTGGTCACATGTGTTGAATTCCTCCGAGATCCATGCCTCATTCATTTTTAGAAATGTGAGGTAGTTAACACTGTCGTGAGCTAGACGAGTACGCTTATCGGTCACGATCCCCCCTGCTGCGCTGAACGTCCTTTCGGACAGGACACTGGATGAGGGGCAAGCCAACAGTTCGATTGCAAATTGGGCAAGCTCTGGCCAGAGGTCAAGCCTGCCCACCCAGTAGTCCAGGGGTTCATCACTCCTCAGAGCGTCCACATCGGCCGTTAACCCGATGTAGTCGGACACCTGACGGGCTAGGCGTTCCCTGATGCTGGATCCGGATGACACCTGTCGATGGGTCGGCTGAAAGAATGACCTCATATCCGAAGTCACCAACACATCTTCAAACCGGCCTCTTCTTGCAGGCGCTGTTGGATTGGTACCCGCAACTCCTTCTCTGGGAGTGGGAATTGCTCCTCTGCCAGCGCACGCAAAAGCAGAATGCAGCATTTCTCGAAGCAAGGCCTGGAAGTGCTGCATTCTGACAGCCCTCTGTGACGACTGTAACATTTCCACCATTTTGTGTTTGTACCGGGGGTCTAAGTACGTTGCCACCCAGTACTGGTCCTTGACCCTTATGCTTTTCATACGGGGTCCCTGTTAAAACACTGGAGCATGAAGGCCCCCATTTGCACTAAAGTGGAAGCGGTGTGGTGGCCTGGCTCCTGCTCATCATCTAGGATAATGTTGTCCTCTTCATTCTCCTCTCCCCATCAACGCACAACAACACTTCTCTGACTCCTCTTCAGACTCCTGTTGTTCACTTGTCTCAGATAGAGTACCCCCCCCTGGGAATTCATCCAGCATTGCGACTTCCTCATCTTCCCGCTCCTGCTCCTCCACAGCTTGATCAATGACATGACACAATGCACGCTCCATAAAGAAGGCATAAGGTACCATGTCACTGATGGCGCCATGGCTGCGACTGACCAGTTTGGTGATCTCCTCAAATGGGCGCAGAAGTCTGCATGTGTCGCGCATGAGCAGCCACTGGCGCGGTGAAAAAAAACCCAGCTCCCCAGAACCGGTTCTGCCGCAGAGTTCATACAGGTAGACGTTAACTGCACGTTTCTGCTGGAGCAGCCTATCAAGCATATAGAAGGTTGAGTTCCATCGCGTCGGGCAATCGCAAATAAGACGTCTGACCGGCAGATTGTGTCGCCGCTGAATGTCAGCACGGCGAGCCATGGCCGTGTAAGATCTTCTGAAATGGGCCGAGATTTTCCTTGCCTGCCGCAAGATGTCCTGGACCCCAGGGTATATGACAAGGAATCACTGCACGACCAAGTTTAAGACATGTGCCATGCATGGCACGTGCGTGATTTTGCCCTGTTTCAATGCGCTAAGCAGATTGGCACCGTTGTCACACACCACTTTACCAACTGTCAAATTGAGGGGTGTTAGCCACTGATCTGCCTGTGAACGCAAAGCTGAAAGGAGTGCCGGGCCAGTGTGGCTCTTGGCTTCCAGGCACAACAGACGCAGCACGGCATGGCAACGTCTCACCTGGCATGTCGAATAGGTTCTGGGGAGCTTGGGCGGCGCAGCGGAAGAGACGCTAGCAGCGGAAAAGGAGGAGTCAGCAGAGGAGGAGAGGGAGGAGGATGGAGTAGGAGGAGGAGGAGAAGAAGAGTCAGGCCTGCATGCAATCCGTGGCGGTAAAACCAAATCTACACGGGTGCCACGGGTTACATGCTTGATGGCCATCAGAAGGTTCACCCAGTGGGCAGTAAAAGTGATATACCTTCCCTGCCCGTGTTTGCTAGACCACGTGTCTGTGGTCAGATGTATCTTGGCACCAACACTGCGTGCCAGAGATACATTCACTTGCCGCTGAACATAGCCATATAGCTCTGGGATGCCCTTCTCTGAGAAATACTTCCTTCCTGGGACCTTCCATTGTGGTGTTCCAATGGCCACAAATTTGCGAAAGGCCTCCGAGTCCACCAGTTTATATGGCAGTAGTTGGCGGGCTATCAGTTCTGACAAGCCAGCCGTCAACCGTTGGGCAAGAGGGTTATCCGGCGTCATCATTTTTTTACGCTCGAACATTAGGCCCACGGAAGCCTGCCTTTTGCAAAAAAACGTGAGCTTGGCGTGATGGAAGGTGGAGTGGAGGACAATTGTGAGGAGAGAGGAGAAGGAGAAGTAGAAGACGAGGCTGGAGGGTGAGAGCCTGCAGTGTGGCTTTGTGTGTTCCATTGCTCCCACTCGGCTCGGTGATGGCTGCTCATGTGCCTTCTTAAGGCGGTCGTCCCTAGGTGAGTGTTGGGCTTACCGCGACTAATGCGTTGACTGCAAAGATTGCAGATGGCAACGCTATTGTCAGCAGCGGACACGTTAAAAAAAGCCCACACTGCGGAGCCATGTGCCGGTGTCCTGAGAACGCCAGATGTGACCGTACATGGTCGATGACTCGCTCCTGATACATTTTCAGTCTGCTTTGTCCCTCCTGTGCAATGTAAGTTATTCCTGCTTCTCCTCCCTATCTGCTGGTCCATATCTCCTTCTGAACTCCCCTCCTCTTCCTCTCTTGTGGGCACCCACATGACATCACTAGACACGTCATCATCAACGTCACCTTCCCCACCGCTATAAGTAGAGATCTCGGAGTAGGCAGCAACACCGGGGACCAACCTCCTCCTTGGGCTCATCTGGGTACTGTCTTCAGACTGCTGAGTAGCGGTTGTTGCTACCTCCTCTTCCTGATCCAATACCAAGAGTGGCTGCGCATCAGAAATGTCCTCTTGATATGGATCGGAAAATAATTCCTGTGACTCAAGCGAAAGGTATGTGGTGGTGGTGGTGGTGGTGATGTTGTTGGTGGTAGTGTCTTTGGGGGTGCACATAGCAGAGAGTGAAGAAGAGGGTGCAGATCTAGAGGATAAGGAGGGTGCAGAAGAGTAAGGCTGAGCGAGCCACTTAACCAAGTCTGGTGCGTCCTTTAAAGTAATTGAACGCACCTTCTGCAACTTCCCACTTTGGCTCAAGCCTGTTGCTCCTGCCCTACCCCTACCACCCCTGCGGAAGGGCCTGCCTCTTCCTCTGCCTGTCCTTTTTTAAATGACTCTGTGACAAAACTCTCAGTCCCTATACCAATGAAGGACTGCTGCAGTATAGGGCAGCGGTCAGCAGTAGTGCACCTTAACCCTATGTATTGTGGACCGATACCAGTCCTTATAGAATGGCAGACTGTACCTCACTCAACCCTATGTACTGTAGTACCCTATACCTTGCCAGTCCTTATAAGGACCTTTGTGGACCAAGTAGGTTGTGTGTGAGTGATTAGCAGACTGTACGTCAGTCCCTATACCGATGAAGGACTGCTGCAGTATAGGGCAGCGGTCAGCAGTAGTGCACCTCAACCCTATGTATTGTGGACCGATACCAGTCCTTATAGAATGGCAGACTGTACCTCACTCAACCCTATGTACTGTAGTACCCTATACCTTACCAGTCCTTATAAGGACTTTTGTGGACCAAGTAGGTTGTGTGTGTGTGATTAGCAGACTGTACGTCAGTCCCTATACCGATGAAGGACTGCTGCAGTATAGGGCAGCGGTCAGCAGTAGTGCACCTCAACCCTATGTATTGTGGCCCGATACCAGTCCTTATAGAATGGCAGACTGTACCTCACTCAACCCTATGTACTGTAGTACCCTATACCTTACCAGTCCTTATAAGGACTTTTGTGGACCAAGTAGGTTGTGTGTGAGTGATTAGCAGACTGTACGTCAGTCCCTATACCGATGAAGGACTGCTGCAGTATAGGGCAGCGGTCAGCAGTAGTGCACCTCAACCCTATGTATTGTGGACCGATACCAGTCCTTATAGAATAGCAGACTGTACCTCACTCAACCCTATGTACTGTAGCACCCTAGACAGACCAAGTTACCAGTCCTTATAAGGACTTTTGTGGACCAAGTAGGTTGTGTGTGAGTGATTAGCAGACTGTACGTCAGTCCCTATACCGATGAAGGACTGCTGCAGTATAGGGCAGCGGTCAGCAGTAGTGCACCTCAACCCTATGTATTGTGGACCGATACCAGTCCTTATAGAATGGCAGACTGTACCTCACTCAACCCTATGTACTGTAGCACCCTAGACAGACCAAGTTACCAGTCCTTATAAGGAGCTTTGTGGAACAAGTGGGTTGTGAATGATTAGCAGACTGCAGCAGAAGGGCAGCAGTCAAGTATAATATTCTTTCTATATTTGGAAGAAAGAATATTATACGTGTACAAGCCTATTACCATACCACTGATACCAGTCCTGAAAATAACCTTTGTGGAACTAATAGTAACAGCTGCTGATTAAACTGACCCTCACTGCCTCACACACTGCTTCCTGCCTGTCCCTATATAAACTGACAAAACAGAGGCTACTGGAACAATAACTGGAATAGCACTTTTGTGGACCTGATAGTAACAGCTAATAATGATGACTAAACTGACTGTCCCTACAGCAGACACACCGTCCTGTCCAAAAGACACTCAGGCTGCTGCAACAATCACTAGCACAGCACTGCCTATCCTGAACTACACCTAACACCTATACCAGTCCTGAAAATAACTTTTGTGTACCAAATAGCTAGCGATTTGGGTCACTGTAATCTCTCCCTGCTCCACACAGCAACCTCTCCCTATAGTGACAGAAGAAAGAATGTAAAATGGCCGCCGGATCGGGTGTATTTATAGGTTAGGGGGAATGTCCAAGTGTCCATGTGCTGTAATGTCTCAATTGGCTGTCCTGTACCCCATGATGGATGTGTCATCATAGGTCAAAGTTATTTTACACAGTAAACGCGGAAGCCCGCCTGGCGAACGGCGCCAATAGTCCGCCGAACGGGCGGACCGCGATCAGCCGAAATTCGCCACGAAACGACCGCCGGGCGAACCGTTTGGCCATCACTATACTTCATTGTAACGTGCTGACATACACTCCAGACATTACATAACAAGATTGTTTTTAGCATAGCTTACATCATGTTAGAAGTAACCTTGTGTACTTATAAGCACAAATATGTGCTTATAATCATGATCAAGTCTCATAACCATGATCAAGCTGTGGGAGTATTCAAAGCTATATGCAGAAAGCAGCCGCAACCTCTTGGTAGCCCATACATGAATCAGTTTTTTTGTTCAACCAGCGGCTTGCAAAAAATAAATAAAAAAGGATTCAAATCCCCCATCCACACATTTCAGGTAGATGGGGGAATTCTCCCCACTGAGTAATTGTATTCTGACAGCGAGATTCTATACTACACTTTATACATGTTTGTAGGTATTTTTTCCTGAGTATAATACAAATATTTTCCTGCACTGCTCAAATCACTTCAGTAAATTGCATACTATGGAAAAGCTGCCCTCACCCCTGTTTCATCATCATTCAAAATTAATATTTTATATATATATATATATATATATATATAGCTCAAATAATGTAGCACTTTTTCCAAATAAATGCGCCCCCCCCACCCTGAGCCGTACCAGGCCACGTGCCCTCAACATGGGGGGTGCCTTGGGGAAGGGGGGGCCACGCGGCCCCCCCACCCCAAAGCACCTTGTCCCCATGTTGATGAGGACAAGGGCCTCTTCCCGACAACCCTGGCCGTTGGTTGTCGGGGTCTGCGGGCGGGGGGCTTATCGGAATCCGGGAGCCCCCTTTAATAAGGGGGCCCCCGGATACCGGCCCCCCACCCTATGTGAATGAGTATGGGGTACAATGTACCCCTACCCATTCACCTGTAAAATAAAAGTACCAAAAAAAAACACAACACACGAGATAAAATATTTTATTGCACAGCTCCGGGGGTCTTCCGTCTTCGGGGGTCTTCTCGCCGGACTCCTCCGCTATCTTCTTGTAGCTCTTTTGCTAGCGGAGGAGTCCGGCTTTCTTCCTCCCCGCCGCCGGCCTCTTCTCCCGACTTCGGGGGTCTTGTCCCCCTCTTCCGGTCTTCTGTCGCCGCTGTCGCCCCCGCCTTCCGTTCTTCTTCTTCTTCTTCTCCAGGAGATGTTGCCTCGACGATCTTTCCGGCCGGAATGCCAGAGCCGCGCTGCGCGGCCACTTATATAGGGACAATGGAGCGGTGTCACATGGTATATGTCACATGGGTTGGTGTCACATGGTGACCCCGCCCCCTTACGATGTCATAGTCCCCATGTGACATCAACCCACAGCGCGGCTCTGGCATTCCGGCCGGAGAGATCGTCGAGGCAACATCTCCTGGAGAAGAAGAAGAAGAAGAAGAAGAAGAACGGAAGGCGGCGGCGACAGCGGCGACAGAAGACCGGGCCACCGCCTGTAAAAGAGCTATAAGAAGGCGCGGTGGCCCGGCAGAAGAACCGAAGAGGGGGACAAGACCCCCGAAGTTGGGAGAAGAGGCCGGCGGCGGGGAGGAAGAAAGCCGGACTCCTCCGCTAGCAAAAGAGCTACAAGAAGATAGCGGAGGAGTCCGGCGAGAAGACCCCCGAAGACTGAAGACCCCCGGAGCTGTGCAATAAAATATTTTATCTCGTGTGTTGTGTTTTTTTTGGTACTTTTATTTTACAGGTGAATGGGTAGGGGTACATTGTACCCCATACTCATTCACATAGGGTGGGGGGCCGGTATCCGGGGGCCCCCTTATTAAAGGGGGCTCCCGGATTCCGATAAGCCCCCCGCCCGCAGACCCCGACAACCAACGGCCAGGGTTGTCGGGAAGAGGCCCTTGTCCTCATCAACATGGGGACAAGGTGCTTTGGGGTGGGGGGGGCCGCGCGGCCCCCCTTCCCCAAGGCACCCCCCCATGTTGAGGGCACGCGGCCTGGTACGGCTCAGGGTGGGGGGGCGCTCGCTCGCCCCCCTTTCCTGGCCGGCCGGGTAGCGTGCTCGGACAAGGGTCTGTTGTGGACTTGGGGGGGACCCCCACGCCGATTTTTTTCGGCGTTGGGGTTCCCCTTTAAGTCCATACCAGGCGGCGGGGCCCGCGAAGGATAGCCTGGATAGCCGCTCGAAATGAGCGGACTTTTCTCTGGGCGGGAAAAGTCCGCTCATTTCGAAAGTACAGCGGACTGGCACACACACGGGCGGATTGTCCGCTGACACCAAGTTTGGACGGACAATCTTACGGAAATTCCGTAAGACTTAGTCCGCCGGACTGTCCGCTGAAAAAGTCTGCTGAAGCCCACACACGAGCGGACTGTCCGCTGAAATGTGTTTCGGCGGACTAAGTTGGGCAGACAGTCCGCCCGTGTGTACGCGGCCTTACCCCCTGGCAGGGCTCAAGTCCTGCGGGAACGCATGGCAATGGAGTTCCTGTACTTTTTCCACAACAGGAACTCAGTTCGCCTTAGCAGCCACATCCTGCAAGACTTTGAAGTATGCAAGCTGTGTGGTAGGTGCTACACCAGCAGCCGCCGACACAGCTCGCAATAGTAAGTGCCGCACACATGACAGCTTCCGCTTCAATCTACCTGTCAATCAAAGCTAGCTGACGGGTAGATCAGGTCCCTGCTGCTAAGAGATTGTATTTAGTCAGACCTCTCGTGATGCGCTCCTCCACGCCGGCCCCTCCTGATTTTCTGTCTCCTCATTCCCCCCCCCCCCCAGTCTCCTGCATACTTGCTCTGTGTGTCCTGCTGAATCCCCCCCTCCTCTATCTTCAGTACCATATGATGAGAGAACCCAGAGGAGGAGCACAGCTATTCTGCTCACAGGACATGCAGGAAGAGAGGGGAGCTGAGGGAGGAACATCAGTTTAGGGTGGTAAGCTGAGCACAATACCTGGAAAAGTTTAATGCCAGGAGGGAAGATTATGTGGAAATATCTGAAGGGTTGGAATAGCAGTGAGTGTGTGTTGGAGCCCTGCAGAGTTTGCAGCCCCCCAAGCTAACATATATCTCCTAAGCAGGAACACTTCACTATCTCCCCAAGCATTCTGTCCAGATAATGTGCAGTTAATTTATGACCTTTCCGTTTAACCTTGTGTTATCCAAACTCTGTTCAATGAAAAGTGTAAACTCACCACATAAACACTCTATATACAAATTAAAGTGGAGGTCCACCCTAAAGTGGACCTTCCGCCCATTGGAATCCCCCCCCCGGCGCCACAATTGGCACCTTTCGGGGGGAGGGGGGTGCAGGTACCTGTACAGTACAGGTATCTGCACCCACTTCCGGCGTAGATTCTGCAGAAGGTACGCCCCTTTCCGAAAGTCCCCCGCTGCCTGCTGGGAAACACACGGATCCCAGAGACAGCGGGGACCATCCTTATTGTCCACTTCCTGATTCCCATACCCAAGATGGCGGCGGCAGCACCTGAGAGACGATCGAGAGATCGGCTTTGGGTGCCGACATCGCGGGCGCGGTGGGCGGGTAAGTGTCCTTATTTTAAAAGTCAGCAGCTGCAGTATTTGTAGCTGCTGGCTTTTAAAAAAAAAAAACGACGGAACTCCCGGCGGACTCCCGCTTTAAAATTCCCCAAATAAACGAAAATTGGATGAAAAATCCAATTTTAGAAGTGTTCGTGCATATGAGCCTATCATTTTTCTTTTTTTGGTGAGTGAGTGGATCTTGGGTGGGAGTTACCACACTTTTTTCCCCAGGACTTGACCCCTGCCCCCTGGGTACCACTGGTGCAACTTGTCATTCAATTTGACAGTTGTTTCAAATCAAATGACAAGTCGTACCCTATTGTCTGCATTGGAAGAGGTCAAATCAGTGTGACTTGAAAGTAGTTCATGCACTACTTTTTGCAAGTTTAGCACGACTTGCATAGACATCTGTACATGAAGTCGCACAGATGTCTTCCAAGTCACACCTGAAGGAGCACTGAAATGCTATGTTGCAATCAGTGTGACTGGGATGTTAATAAGAGGTTTTGTATAGCTTTAAATCAAGGTTCCAACATTTTCTCCAGCAATAACACTCCACCAATAAGGGTTAATTCTCATAAAACATATATATATATATATATATATATATATAGAGCACTAAGTCACGGTTCACACTTGTGCGATGCGAGAACCCTGCAAATCCACTGTGGGTTCCCACATCACACCCAACTCGCAAGGCAGTTCACACTGGCATTAGCAAACTGCTGGGAGTGTCAATACAATGTTAATGACACCCCCATTTCAGCTTGCATTTCGCATTGCGAACTGACAGTTCAGACATGAATCGGATTGCATGGGTGTGAACACCCATGCGATCCAATTCTAGTGCGGACCAAAGAAAGGGTCCTGTGTGAGTTTGGTCCAAATCTGATGCAAATTCAGCCATACTATGTGTACTGCAGTGCAGTGCGAATCACATGCGATCTTGCACCACGCACAAGTGAGAACCGAGCCTTACAGGGGTTGATTTACTACTGAAATCTGTTGCAGCTCTGCAGAGAAACCAATAGAAACCAATCACCTTTCAGTTTTTTTGTCAAAGCTTAATTGAACAAGCTGAAGTTAAAAACTGATTGGCTACCATTCACAGCTGCACCAGATTTTGCACTCTCCAGTTTTAGTAAATCATACCCTATAGTGTAGTATATTTCACAATTTGTTAGCAGCACAAATAAAATGCACTCACATTAAAACAGATGAACAACAAATAATTTTAGTGTAAAAACCTTCATATCTGTCTCACCTGTGACTTTCCAGCATCTGCTCGTCCTCTCAGAGTCCTGCCCAGCATGGTGACATCATGGCCCCGCCTACCTAGGGTGATTTGCGCTGGTGAATTTTATGTAAGAAAGTCACTGGATCTAAATATTTGTATTATATGAGCACTTTATTTGAATTTCAATCGCTCTAAAAGTTTGTGAGATTTATAAAGAATTGTTTTGCACTGTGCATGTGTTTAAAAACTGAACATTTATATCAAAATACTTACCGTAATTTTCCTTTCCTGATGGACTCCTTGGCAGCCTACGTATGGGTTAATCCCCCCTCTCATACCTCATAGGACCCCACTACCATAAATCTTTGCTTCTATTCAGAGACCGTGTTCCGTAACTTAGCCTACTACAACAAATGGGAGGGAACTCCTGCTGCCATCGAGTTCATCAGGAAAGGAAAATTACGGTAAGTATTTGATATAAATTTTCAGTTTTCCTGACAGACTCCATGGTAGCCTACATATGGGAAATAACTAGTCATACACACCTGGTGGGAAATTGCTGGTTAAAGAAAAGGAAGGTTTAATTGGCACTGTCAACAGATAAGACATGTAAATTTGACCGAAGACAAAGAAGTTCTAAGCAATAGTGCGTCATAAATGTGTTAATCGATGACCATGAGGCCGCTTTACAGATCACTTCCGGGGATACATGACGGGAAGCCACCCATGACGTAGAAACGCTCAGAGTGGAATGAGCGGTCACTGCTTCTGGAGGAGCCAAACCCTTAGCCTTATAAGCCCCTTGAATGGCCTGGACAATCCAAGCTGCAATGGTTCTAGAAGAAGCACGCAATCCTTTGTTCTTTCCATGAAAATAGACAAATAAATGATCAGATTGCCAAAATTAAGCTGTGACTTCTAAATACTGTTTTAAACTTCTCCAACATCCAAAGGATGAATATTAGAATCGTCACCTATCCGGAAGGTTGGAAGAACAATTTCTTGATTCTTATGAAATACAGATGATACCTTAGGATTTGAACCTAACATAGGAATTAATAACACTCGATCAGGGAAGAAGGTAAGGAATGGCACTATGGATCCCAGCAAACTGATCTCGGAAAACCTCTTAGCCGATGTTATGGCTACAAGGAAGACAGTTTTGAGAGAAAGATCTTTAAGATATGACTGATCCATATGTTGTAAAAAAAAATCTGAGAAGTCCAGAACAAAAGGAAGATCCCACTTAGAAAATCTTGGTTTTCTTTGAGGCCTAAGTCTTATTGCTCCCCTAAAGAACTGCCTGGTAAGATGATATCTGGCCCAGGATATACTTGTGAAGGCAGAGATTGTGGAAACTTGTACTCGTAAGGATAAGGACAGATCCAGACCTGTTTGTAAAAAGCCTAGAATATCCTGTATCTTTGGATCATTACAGGAACCATCAGCAGTAGAAACATAGTCCACAAACTTCGACCAAATGCTTTGGTAGTCCTTGTTGGTACCTGGCCTTCTCACATTCAGTAGAGTGGCAATAGCTGTGCTCGGACATCCTAGCGCTTCCAATCTTCCCCTCTCAAGAACCAAGCCATCAGATGTAGATGGGATGGGCATGGATGAAGACATGTTCCCTATAACAGCAGATCTGCTCTGGAAGGGGAATTGGATCCCAGTAACTGAGCTACATCAAGAGAGGGAACCAAGGTCTGTTTGTCCAATATGGAACCACTGCTACCACTTCAGATTCTTCCCACCTAAGCCTCGATAGAAATTGAAGAATGACCGGAACTGGGGGAAAAGCATAAGCCCTGCGGAATTTCCACTGGTCCGTCAGGGCATCCACTCTGAAGGCCTGGGGACGACATCTTGTGTAATATTTCTTGAGCTTGAAATTGCACGGGGAGGCAAACAGATCCACGTCCGGCAAGATCCCCAGAGACAGAATCCAATTGAACACCTCGGTGTGGAGAAACCACTCGTTGTTGTCCAGGGCAAACCTTGAGAGAAAATCTGCCTAAACATTTTGAATTACAGGAAGATAAACCGCCTTTAGATTTGTCAAGTTTGTCTGGGCCCAGGCCATGATTGGACTCACTTCCTTCAGTAGGGATAGAGACTGCAGGTGCCACCTTGCTTCTTGATATACGATACTGCTGTTGTATTGTCAATCCTTAGGAGAACCGAGGCTCCTGATGTCAAGTGGAGAAAAGCTTGCAGAGCACTGAACTCGGCTCGAAGTTCCAGAACATTCGATACTACACCTCGGGATGGATAATCCCATTTGCCTTGGGCTACCTCCTTCAGACAGAGAGCGCCCCAACCTCTGCTGCTGGCATCCGTTGTCACCGTGACCCAGGAGACAGGTGCTATGTAATGGCAATTAAGGTGCATACTAGCTCATTATGCCTTTTCCCTTGCAGGTATGAAAAAAAAAATATTTCAGCGGGTTTACTACCGCTTTAAACATAATAAACAATATAAAATATATTAAACACCGAGTAAACTGATACTCAACATGTCACACTTCAAAATTGCACCCGCTCGTAGAATGGTGACAAACTTTTATCCTAAAAAATGTCCATATGTGACGTTTAAAAAAATTCTACAGGTTGCATGTTTTGAGTTACAGAGGAGATCTTGAACTAAAATTATTGCTCTCACTCTACCAATTGCGGCGATACCTCCTGTGTGTGGTTTCGTTTTCATATGCGGGCGCTACTCATGTATGTGTTCGCTTCTGCACGTGAGCTTGGCGGGACAGGGTGCGTTTAAAATTGTAAAATGCTTTTCTTATTTGTTTTACCTTTTAATTTTACACTGTTCTTTAAAAAAAAAAAAATGTCACTTTTATTCTTATTACAAGGAATGTAAGCATCCCTTATAATAGAAAAAAAGCATGAGAGTACCTCTTAAAGTGGTCCTGCACACACGTTTTTTTTTCTCATGTTACAATTATTAGTAGTCGAACATTAAACTCACATTTTAGATGTCTTTCCGTTATCCAGGTCCATTTTTTGTTTAAATTGGTACTTTTAAAAAGCTTGCAGCTGAGTTTTCATTTTGCTTGTGGGCTTTTGAAGCCCACAAGCAATCACTTCCTTGTATCATTTCTTTAGAACTGCCAGCATGCCTTGCTGTTTCCCGCGCATGCGCACTGGCAACAGCGCCGAGCGGCTTAAACGTCTATGTTGCCATAACAATGGGTGTTATGGCATAGATTTCGTGTCGGCTGTCCGCACTGACTCCTGGGATGAATGACACCAGATCCCAGGAGACAGTGCGGCTATCAAAGGAAATGATGCGGATCCCCGCACAAACCCTGCCCACAGTCGCAAGACACAGAGGCATGTGTGTATAGACCGGGCCAGCAATTCTAAGGTACGATTGCAAAAAAAAAAAAGGCCATTTAGCACTCTTTGGCAGATTAGGAAGGCAGTGAGATAAAGTAAAATAAGTGTGTGCAAGACCACTTTAAATATGAGATCTGGGTTCCAAATGACCCCAGATCTCATATTTGCACTAAAATGCAATAAGAAAAATAAAACTAAATTGTCATTTGAAAAAAGAAAACATTTCCCTTTAACAGCTATGGGCGGAAGTGACGTTTTGACGTCGCTTCTGCCCTGCAATGGTATGGTGATGGTTCAACATCTTCCCCTCACTCGTCTGCATACCCAGGAAGGAGAAGGATCTGATCACCTCAGCTACTGACGGCTCAGGTAAGCGGCAAAGGCCACTGTAGAGCAGCGGGGGGGACCTCTCCGGCCACCAATAAAAGTGATCTCCCGGCCAATCAGGACTGCCCTCTGAAGCGGCTATAATAATAACGATGTTCCTCTTCAAAGACAAAGACGTTAAGAAGTGGTTAACTTGTGAATCTATGGGGTTAATTTACTGAAGCAGTGAATGTTTTTCACATAACAAAGTATATGTCAGTTTAGCTTAGTAAATAAAGGAAGCTGCGTTGACTCATTTATGTGCAAGGCAATTTAATACAGTGAACTGTTGTTTGCATATGATTGGATGATTGAAGTAAACGCTGAATCACCTCATTCACTAAGCTCAGTGATGCTTCCCTTTGCACATTCCCTTTTGATAGTGGACATTCCCTTTTGATAGTGAACATGCCCTATTTCTTTAGTAAATTAACCTTTCCAATTTCTGACTTTTTTCTGGCTTTTGATCTCCCCAGGATAGATTTTTACATGATGCTTTTTCAGCAGCCAAATTGCATGGAGTGTTCACTCTTCAAAGTAAGTATTCACTTTGCAAAATTTTCTAAAGGAACAGCCTCAATGCCTGTAGGAAATCAACCTCTATAGTCTAGGGTCCTATCCAATAAACATTTTTCAGTCTTCGTTTGTAAGCACCATTTTATGTTTCAATGATTTTTATTAAAGTTTTCAGAATACAAACAACACAGTTTTCGACATTTCTTTAGGTATTGCACGGTGGTTATTACATTGCAAACATACAAATTGTATAGAAACTCCATCTAGAGTGTTTAAAATCACAGTTTTTGTTTGCATCATCCACTGTAAAATGGTTTGCATCAGCTGTATTTCTTCCTGCATAGGGGTAAGCATATTTAACTGTGTGTCTGTGGCCTCTATATATATGTAGCGCAGGCTTCTGCAGAGCACGCGCTATGTTTTTTAAATTTAAGGTTACACCTGAATTGCACTTTGGTTTGGGTATAATTATTCCAAATTTTTTACCTCAGCATCAGTCTGACTGGACTATAGGGTGTTCAGCCTGGCCACTGGGGGCACTGTCTCTTCTGGCAGGCATGGAACCACAGTCTTGTTGGGTGCTATAAAGTTACTTTCTCTCAGAGCCTACCCAGTGGGAGTGTCACTCTTGCTGTGCTTTCTGGGAGAGGGTACTTAAGATACAGATGTCAGGTGGTTCAGGGTTCTGGTCCAGAAGTATGTTCTGACTCAATGGTCCTGGTCCTCCTGACCAGCCCCCAGGAAGGCTATGGCCTGGGGTGCGGATCCACCCAACTTTATATCTTGGGGCTGGCTAGCCCGAGGCAAGGAAAATGAAAGAAAGGATTCTGAGGTGGTCTGTTGCTGTCTCCGGTTGTGGAGAGGCCAGCGACTTCGTAGCTATCCAGGGAAGGACTCTTCAGAAGAAGGCCACGTATAGGTTGGCTTCTTAGCAAGAGCCTGGTAGGGCTGAAGTACCTAAGCAAATCCAATCTCGTGGGTATTGCCAAACTGGCTGAAAGATCCAGGTATCACACGAGTGTTCTACAAGTCCTAGTTTCCTACATGTTCTACAATAACGGTACAAAGGGTAAACCGCGCTACTCAAACAACAAAAGAAAGCAACCTATAAGCAGCAACCCTAATCGTAATACTCCGATATCAAACTAAATAGGTGAACAAAATGAGCTGCGCTAAAAACAACAAAAAATTAAAAATTAAAAATTAATCAAACACCTAAAACCTAATCAAAACCTATACCAATAAACGTGAAAAACAATATTGAATTGACAAAAATGTGATTAATAAATAGTATACATGAATACTATCATATCATCATAGAGTGAATAAAGTGTATACTAGATCTAAAATGAAATTAGTATAAATAATATAGAAAAAACCCCACAATAATTAATGTAAATTGAAACAAAAAATAATAATGTGTGCTAAATCTAAACGAATAAAATTAACAAAAATAATATTCAAAAACCATAAAAAGTTCATATGTGATGAAGAAAAAAAAATTTTTAGTCCAAAAATATTATTGATTCTTCAAACTTGATATTAGGGTGCAAAAATATCCACAAATGCGTGTATATAGAAAATATTCAAAACAATCCTCCACCAGTGAGAAGAGGGGCCGCTTAGCAGAGCTTTAGATCCCAGTGTTAGTGAGATCAGTAAGGCAACAGCACAGAGGTTTCTGGGTGAACCGTCACAGGCATCCCACCATCTACATCTCCAATACGAAGGCTCCAATCGGGGAACGAAGGTGTCGTAGATAGCTGACACCACGCTATCTCTATCTCCAGTACGAAGCCTCCAATCAGGAAACGAGGGTATCGTGGATCATATATAAAAGATCAAAGACACTCGCATAGCGTAAAACCACTTGGTTTAATAAAGTAGAATTTAAAAAAATTTACACTCACATACGTAAAGAAAAAACGATCACATAAAAAACGAGCCGGCCGGACTCGTGTGCCGCCCGCACTTCCTGGTTGGGCGTAGAACGCGGAGACGTCAGAACGCCTATCTCCCTACGCGCGTTTCGTCACGAACGGACGTGTTCACGGGATGCGGGACGGCGTTCTGACGCACCGCCTATATACAAAATCCTAAACAAACAGCCTCGGTCTGAGCTCCATGTTGTCCTCTCAATCCACCATGTTAGGTGAGGGAAAGAGGACTGGAATGCCCATATTATCACCCAGTCCACCATTTTACATAAGGAGAAAAGGGTAAAAATTTGCCCTACCATTACGCAGAGGCAAACTCATAATCATAACCCTCCAGATTCTTTTAAGAACCATAAATTAAAAATACAAAATTATCATAAAAGTACATTAAGGGAAAAAAGGAATTAAAAAAATTCCTTTCAAATATCAATTGAAAAGTATATTTATCAGAAGGTATCCAATGAGATAATAAAAAATATTAGGCACAAACAAAACAGTCCAAACGAATAAACAAAACAGCTTTTGTAGTAAAGATATGTACTGTCTTGTATGTCCAGATACTAATACGTTCTTCATTAAAAAAAATTTTTTTATATACCAGTGGAAATTGGAAACTTTTTTTAGTAGTAAGACCACAAATACAGAAAAAAATGATAAAGGCAAAAAACCTCATCAAGGACTCATGGAACTCACACCAAGTTTACAGTTAAAAAAGCAACAACAACCACAGGAAGCCTAAGCTATATAAACTATTCCAACCAATCATATATTATTCAAGAATTGTCGATAAACGCATTTACGTCTACTTCAATATTAAGACCATGAGGGACGTAACTTTTTAATCTGTGTATCCACATCATTTCAAGCTTGGAAATGCTTCTTACCAAATGGGTTCCCCTCCAATGGGGATTGAACTTGTCAATTCCCATAAAGATTGTGTTGGTAGGGTCTCTATTGTGTGCCAGCAGGTAGTGTTTGGAGACCGAATGCTGGGTATATCCTCTACGGATATTCCCAATATGTTCGTTCAAACGTACATGTAAAGCACGTTTGGTCCGCCCTACATACTGGAGGCCACAAGGGCACTCCAGCATGTAGACCACTGCCTCTGAGCAGCAAGTGATAAAAGGTTCTATGGTGTAAGACCTAGATGTGACCGTAGATCTAAAGGTAGTACTTCTCCTAGACCGACAGCCATTTAAGCTACATACCGTGCATTTCCTGCATTGATAGTACCCAGTAAGGTTCGAGAAAAAATGCGGACGATTAGTGGGTGGGTCCAAAACATTAGGGGCCACCCTGTCTCTCAAAGATGTTACGCCTCTATATACTACTTGGGGTCTGTCAGGCAAAATAGTTCCCAATACCGAGTCGTTCCTAAGTACATGCCAATGTTTTTTAAGTATATGTTTGATCCTAGTGTGTTGGCAAGAATAATTGGTGATGAAGGGGTAACGAAAATTGTTTTGACGACCTCCTTCTCGTTCCTTTAGTAAATCGGATCTTTCAACTTGACTAATCTCATCTATCAGACGTGTCAAGGGTTCAGATGGATAGCCTTTATCAATGAACCTCTGAGTGAGAACACGGGCCTGTTGTATAAAAACATCCTGTTCTGTACAGTTACGTCTCAATCTTAAGAGCTGGCTTCTAGGTACTGATTTGAGCCAAGATGGATGATGGCAACTAGTAGTAGGTATAAAGGAGTTCCTATCGGTGGTTTTAAAGAAAGTTGATGTAATAAAACGTTCTCCTTTAATAGTGATAGTAAGGTCTA
>NW_027507784.1:146926415-146945959 GCF_037356315.1 Lithobates pipiens | reverse complement strand
ACTTTAGGGTGGACCTCCGCTTTAACTGGCAGAAAAAAAAATGTTTTACTATCAAAAGTTAAAACAAGGGCAGAAGATTTTAGAATGTAAGCTCTACGTGCAAGGCCCTCCTGTCCCTTCTGTATTGAACAGTACTGTATTTGTGCTGCCCCCACCTCTACATTGTAAAGTGCTGCGTAAACTGATGGTGCTATATAAATCATTATTATTAATAATAATAATAACAATACTAATAGATGGAAAAATAACTGAAGGTCCGCTTTAACAAAATTCAAGATTAACAAACTCTTATGCTGCGTACACACGAGCGGAATGTCTGACAGAAAAAGTCACAGAAGCTTTTCATCGTATATTCTGTTCGTGTGTGGGCCTCATCTGACGGACCTAGAAATAGGACATGTTTTAAATATTTCCGACGGAACCAATTCCTATCGGGAAAACCGCTTGTCTGTATGCTCTTCCGACGGACCAAAAACGTTGCCTGCTCTGAAGCAAGTACGAGACAGAGGCTATTGGCTAATGCATATTGAACTTCCTTTTTCTAGCCCTGTCGTACGTCACCGCATTCTTAACAATCTGACTTTAGTGTGATTGTGTGTACGCAAGACAGTTTCAGCAGAACTCTGTCATAAAAAACTTCTGAGTTTATTCCGACGGGAAAACCAGTCATGTGTACAGGGCATTAGACTCCATACACACTATTAGAATTTCTGCAGATTTTTGTCTTCAGATTTACCAAAACCATGCAGTGCAAGGGCCTGCCTGATTGCATACAAATTGAAACTATTAAGGTTTGACCTCATATTATATGGTTTTGGTAAATCTGAAGACAAAACGATGCAGAAAATCGAATAGTGTGTATGGGGAATTATTGGTGTTTTTTCTTTGTAAGTATCATGCAGTGATATTTGATGCTGGGCAGTACAATAAAGAGCCAATTACTCTGGGGGACCATACAATAAAGAGCCAATTACTCTGGGGGACCACTCATTGTAACACAGTCACCTCAAGTCATAGTATTTTAGCTTGCCATGGTTACTAGTAGCCAGATCCACTTCCTGTCCTTTCAGCTTGTTCTTCCCCCGGGCTCAGTGGCACCGTGTTGTTAGTTCCGGTATGAGTTGTGTCCTCCGCTGACTGGCATCATGCGCTCGCTGGCTGGCTTTTTCTTGGTGTTAGGCTGCGCTACCTTCTATCTGTATGTGCTGAGCACCCGCCTGCGCCCTGGCCGAGGACAGGAAGCCGAGAGGTGGGTGCAGGCACGGGCAGACAAGGGGTTAAGGAGGGGGGGGGGCGGGGTCATGGAGTGTCTCCAATTGGAATTTACTGACCCAAACAATGATCTGCAGCCCCAGCCTATGATACCAATAATTACCATCAATTGGGTGTAATATAGTGCTGTGTTTATTAGCAGTATAGATCGATTTCCTGTATTTATTACCAGCAAAGGTATATTTACACTTCTATTTCCTGTATGTATTACCAGTAAGTGTATATGTTCTGTATTTACACTTTATTCTATTTCCTGTATTGATGATCAGTCTCAGCCTCTCCTCCTGTAGGATGATCTGCAGTCTCCGCACTCTTCACACTGATTGCCGCCATCAAAGTCCATCCCAGGGAGATCTGGGCTGAGGTCAGCAACTTACACATGAGAGAAAATCTGAACTTTGTGATCAGAAAGAGAAAAACAAAGCAATAGAAATCGCGTATTTTTCAGAAGGTGATTTATGACAGCCAGCCGATATTTTAAGTCCATTTTTTGTCCACTAATAGAGGCAGATTGGTTAACTAAGTGCAGCGTCAGACATTTATAAACGCATTGATGGAATAAGTGGGATCGCTGACAAGTCCACTGATCTCCCCAGAATAAACGTATCGGGTGGCATGTTGAATCCTGGACTTGAAAGTGATGCTGGCGATCCAGTGTGGCCGGGCCAAAGCTAAGTTTAGGAGAAGCGTGTGCATGTGAAATCGGATAGGGAATGACGTGTTCATAGCAGACAGCAGAACGCTCACATGTGGACATGATCCAGGATGTGGGATCATTCTGTGATGTTATTGAGAGAATTCTAATTTCAATGTGGTGTTTTGAAATTTGAATTAGCCACTTGCCCTCTGGGAGGTTTTACCCCCTTCTCGACTAGGGCCGTTTTTTTTGTTATTCTCTATTGCACTACTTTAACTGGCAACTGTCATGCAAACAGTTGGAGTTATTTACTAAACTGAAGAGTGCTAAATCTACTGCAGCTCTGCTTAGAAATCAATCAGCTTCCAGGGTTTATTTGCCAAAGCTTACCTGAACAAGCTGCAGTTAGAAGCTGATTGGCTACTATGCACAGCTGCGCCAGATTTCTCCTGTTTTAGTTAATCTCCCCTATGGCCAAAACAAATAATTGATTTTTATTTTCATGATCCAATAATTGGCCAGTAACATAATGGGGTTAAAATAAAAAAGTGCCCTTTATAGTACAAAAAAAAGCAAATAATCGCTACTGTAAATATTACTTTCTCAGTTCTACAGTAAAAAAAAATAATCCCTTACAATAATGATTATCTGCTTTTTTTTTTTATACTATAAAGGGCCAATTTTAGTTTTCTTCAACCCAATTATGTTACTTAACGTCTTAGACCTGGTTCACATCTATGTATTTTTTGGTGCTTTTTGAAACCGCACTACAGTTCATTTACATGGTTTCCTATGGGACATGTTCACATCTATACTTTTTTTCAGCTGCTACGTAATTGTAAAGGGTCAAGGACTTTTTTCTTTCTTTCTTTCTTTTTTAACGCAAAATTGTGTTTTTTTTTTTTTTTTGGTTCAAAATACTTCAATGGAGAAGCTGCAGAAAAGCATTTATGCGTTTTTGCAGAAATTTGTGTCTTTTAATCTGCCCAACAACAAATTGACCAAAAAAATTGGCAAAACGCAAATCGCCGCAAAATCACGTGTGCAAAAATGAAAGCGCACAGCAAAAAGCACTGCAGAAACAGATCGAAAGCAAATTGCATAGGTGTGTACCGAGCTTATGCTGGCCACGGATCAATTTTCAGACGAGAATATTCAGCGAAAAATCTTTGTAGATTCCCTGAATGAAAAAATGTTGTGGAAATTTTCACTTGTTTTTAACATTTCTGTTATTAAAATGAATGTAATTTCTGAACAAAAACCACATGCACTGTCTGAAAATTCCTTTAACCAAGAAGTTTTCCATTTCCAAATTTCCCTGTCACTGTGGTTAAAATTCAACGTTGATTTGACCCCACTAACGATTAGAAAATTGAACGAACGTTCTTAGAATAATTTTTTTTTAATAAAAAAAAAATATGATCTCTGAGTCTGATATTTACCAGAGTCTCCCTTTAATAGTATATATAGTATATAATGTATATTTCTTCTGTCTGTTATTCTTCAGAGTGGAATATATATTTTACTCCCTAACCATATAGTTGGTTATTTGTATTTACCACTGCATAGAGTTATTTAAGAATAAATTGCCTTTTTTATTTTTTTAACTTCACATATTAACTGAATTTTTTTAAGTTTTTTTTTTTAATCCGAAATCGGCCAACTAATCGATTATGAAAATAATCATTAGTTGCAGCCCTAATCTCCCCCCTTTACATAAATGAAATTTAGACCCCCCCCCTTTTGTGTGTTTAAAAAAAAAAAAAAAAGAGCTTTCTTTTGGTGATAGTTAAAGTGTTACTAAACCTACAACAGTAAAATCAGTCTGTATATGCAGCATTGCCTGCTTCTTATACTCACTGTGGAACTTAAGGGGTTAATTCTCTACATTGTGTAAAAGCAGTTTTATCTCCAGAACTGTGTCACATGATATTGACATCACACGTGTGGGGTGTATACAGGCTGCAGTGGAAATCTCCTCCTTCCTGAACTTTCAGTACTGGAGAAACTGCAGCTTATCATGTAACTGTATCCTGATCATCCAAGTTATAATGTGGCAGTATTTTAATGTAAATATGATTTATAAGCTGCAAGCACTGTGGGGGCAGATGAACTATTTTCATATTACTGGGTTTAGTAACACTTTAATCACCACTAGGGTTGTTATTGTTTATTATATAAACAAAAAAACAACATTTGAAAAAAAAAAAAATATATATAATATATATATATATATATTATCATGAAATTGAATTCTTCATACATTTTTACTAAAATATATTCTGCGACTGTCTTTGGTAAAAAAAAAAAATCCAAATAAGGCCCCTTTCACATATGCGGACAGTTTGTTTCATCAGTCAGTCACTTTAAAAAAAAAGGAAAAGAAAGTACGTTTACATCAGTTTTTCATCCGTTTTTACATCTGCCAGCTAGAGTCCTTAACCGCATGAGTCCCAGAGCCATTGTTTTATGCAAAAGTGGACCATTTGTCTGTTTGTTTGTTTTTTACAGAAGAAATATAGGGCTTTGATCTGTTCCAAAAAAAACGTCATCCATTTATATCCATTTTCCATTGAGATGCATTGACAACGGATGGATCCGTCCATGGATGGATAAAAAACAGAGGCCTTGGTGTATATTGATTGGTATGCATGAAAGTATTAGCATCTACAAACTATGGTATATATACGCTGGAATTTTTATTTTATTTTTTAATACTAGTAATGGTGGCGATCAGCGACTTATAGCGGGCAATCTGACACTAGCTGATGCTGGCCGGAGGGTACACTAACTGACACTGACATCAACAATGACACTTACCGTATATACTCGAGTATAAGCCGAGATTTTCAGCCTCTTTTTTGAGGCTGAAAGTGCCCCCTCGGCTTATACTCGAGTCATCGCTGTCTGCCCGCTCGATCAGCGGTGTCGAGCAGACAGACAGCGGCCATTCTATGATTCAAAAGCCGCGCCTCCGGCTCCGCCTTCGCCTGTGATAGGCGGAACACTGAATTTCCCAGCAGCCTGTGTTCGCCTATCACGGGCGTCGTCTCATCCTCGTACTACGGACGAGGATGATACGACGTCCGTGATAGGCGGAACACAGGCTGCTGGGAAATTCAGTGTTCCGCCTATCACAGGCGAAGGAGGAGGCTCGGCTTTTGAATTTTACAATGGCCGCCGACGAAGAGGGCACGGGACGGAGGCAAGGCAAGGCACGGGACAGGACGGGACGGGACGGGACGAAGGCAAGGCACGACACGGGACGGAGGCTCGGGACAAAGGCTCGGGACACAGGTAGGCTGGACACACACACACACACACACACACACACACACACACACGGATGGAGACACACACACACGGATGGATGGATGGATGGAGACACACACACACACAGGGATGGATGGATACACACACACACAGGGATGGATGGATGGATGGATGGATGGAGACACACACACACAGGGATGGATGGATGGATGGAGACACACACACACAGGGATGGATGGATGGATGGACACACACACACACAGGGATGGATGGACGGACACACAGGGATGGACGGACACACAGGGATGGACGGACACACACACAGGGATGGACAGGCATGTCTCACCCTCGGCTTATACACGAGTCAATAAGTTTGCCAGTTTTTTTGGGGGTAAATTGGGGGCCTCGGCTTATATTCGGGTCGGCCTATACTCGAGTATATACAGTATATGCTGATCACTACTAGTGTTATACACAGTTACTGTACTAATGACACTGGCTGTGAAGGGGTTAAAAATCTAGGAGCGATCAAGGGGTTAGTTGTGTGCCTAACATGTGTAATATGTGCGGCTTTTACTAAGGATCTTGTTTTTTTTTTTTTTTTTTTTCCTGCTCATCGGGGAATATAAAACCAGCAAGATCGCCTGTCAGTGAACAGAGCTCAGTATTGTTTACAATCACAGAGCTCTGTTCTGTGAAACACTGAATCGATCAGCGGGTCACGGCGGTCAGTCATTGGCCAGGACCTGCTGATCGGCTTGTGCTGTAGCGAACCACAGTACAGCTGGGCATGCGGATCATGTACTAGTTGCGTGATCCAACGCAGATCAGCTGCATCGTAAATCTAAGTTGGCCAGTCAGCAAGCGGCTAAAGTGTATGCAAACGCTAAAATTAAAAACAAAAATGGACTTCCACTAGAATTTATGAGCCTTTATGATTTTGGAGTGCAGGCTTGCTTTTCTTGTCTTTGGGCTTGGTGCTAAGTGATGAGCTCAGGCAGGTTTGGATTAGACTCTGAACCCACGTGTGCGAACCCGCCAGGAAACTATTACCTGTAATCATCCAAGGCCTCTGTGTTCCCTGCCTTGCAGCTGTATGTATACACATCAACACATGTCCATGTGTGACAGCATTTGCAGATTTGCATTATGACACACAATGACATTCAACAAAAAGTATATAGCAATGTGCTTTAAAATTGAACAACACGCGTTATCATTTGTCAACACATGTTGACATGCATCGTGATGCATGTCTATTTATTTCGATGGAAAACATTGAGGGAGGAAAAACCCATAGGTGTAGATCCTCCAACATTTCTGTAAAGCTTTTTTTTAGTTTTGGAAAAACGATTTGAAAGGGTTAAAACCCAACAGTTTATTTATATTGTCTTCCTCCCATTTGAGAGATTTCCCGTCACATCCTGTGGCTGATTTACTAAAGGCAAATAGGCTGTACACTTTTCTGGGGAATTTCCACCAGAGCTTAGTGAGTATTTTGAAGCTCTGCTGACTTCCATCACCCAATCGTGTTTAGTTTTTTTTCTCCCTTGCGTGTGATTGGGTTTTTTGTGCGAGGTGAAATTTCACCACATTCCCGAAGCTAAGGTGAGAATTCTCTTGCAAAGTGATCAGCCTTTTTGCCTTTAGCAAATCAACCTCAGAATGTGAAATCTCTCAAATGAGACACAGACAACAAAAATAAACTGTTTGGTTTTAACCCTTTCCAATCATTATCCAAAACTAAAAAAGCTTTCAATGGTGCAACATGAAGTATACATAAAAGGAAATTAGGGCAATTTCTTTTTTAAGGAGCTCTCACCAGAACAGGTGTCCCTCATCACTTGTTCTGGTGACAGCTATAACATTTTTTATTTCGTATTGCTTTCCGTCTCAGTGACTGTGGTCATCAGGTCAAATAGAGGTGGTAAAGAGACGGAAAACTACCTAGCAGAGATGCAGACACCAATAAAAACTTGTCAGGGGTACTATTCCTCCCTTACTGTATTCAATTTTCTATTTGATTTTGTTGCTGCAGATCTTTGGTTTTCCCTTCTCACTTGGATGAACTACGGGAATTGGCTGACTTCCTGCAGGAGTATAAAAGAGAGCACCATGGCTATGTTACTGTATTGTTCTGCAGTGCGTACTTGTACAAACAGACTTTTGCCATTCCTGGATCCAGCTTCTTGGTAAGCTTCAGAAGCCCTTTTATAAAGGGGTTCACTTAGGGAATGATGGCTCACAAACTCTACCTCTTTATCTAGCAGTCATATGCAGTCATAGTTTATGTATAAATAAAAATAAAAAATTGAGCTGAATTTTGGGTAAATATGGGGAAAAAAAAACATTGCATTTTGTAGTTAGTAAAAAATGTTAAATGTATGCTTATATGCAGCTATGGTAAGTTGGTTGAATTTCGATCAGCATGTGGCACGCTCCCCTCGTTAAAAGTAGATAGTTAATCAACTTCTGTTGAAGGCCCCTTTCACACAAGGCGGATCCGTTGGACGGACTCCGCTAGCTCAGGGAGGGATCGCGCCGTTGATCCCCACTGAACAGACGGGTGACAGGTCTGTTTCCGTTCACTGTGCTGAGACAGACCTGTCAGAGCCTTGCTGTTCTCTATGGGGAGATTGGATGAAAACTGACCGCCTGTCTGTTTGCATCCGATCTGCTGGATGGATGACGAACATATCCATTTCAGCTCTTGAGCGCCACCCTTTGGGCTCCTTCTGCTAACTTCATGTTTGATGGGCATTGATTCCGAGCATGCATGTTTGTACTTTCAACTTTTGTGTGACAAATTTGTGTACTTACCATACGAAAATCTGACATCAAACCGTTGTCCGCCGAAAATTTACTAGCCTGTTATCCAACATTTCTTGCCTGAAAGTTGGACAACAATTGGCAAAAAGGGCGTACTAGTGGTAAGATTTTAGAACAGTCTGTCAACAGACAATCCCCTGCCAACAATTGTACCGTCTGTATGAGGCTTTAGAGAGGGATGGTCAGAACTAGCAGCCAACCAGGAAGAGGTATGGACAGAGTAACGTTTCATCAATGAAAGTGGAAATGTGTATTTGAGCAAACTGTGCTACTGCTGTAGTGGAGGTTGAGGAAACTGTTCAACAAGGGGTACCCAGGTTACAAATTTATTGTTGGGTAACCTATGTTATGTATTGCAAATTTTGTTTGCTTAGAATTCAGGTTTAATGGCACAATGTGCTATGGGAGGCATATTCAGTATGTTTCATATTGAAAGCTTCATTGTTTATCACCCCAAAGCTTACAGAGAAAAAAAATAGTTTTTTTTTTAAAAAAACGGCTTACCTGTAAAATCCTTTTCTTGGGAAAACATCACAGAGCCTTTGATAATTACTTGGTGGGTTAGATAGTTACCATCAGGTGATTGGACACTGGCAACCCTAATTACAAGGTGAGTTCCTCCCCTATATAACCCCTCCCATGAGGAGAGTACCTCAGTATTTTAGCAAAGCAATAAGTATCCCAACGCATAATTCCGAAGAGGGGCGGGAGCTCTGTGTCACATGATGTATTCCCAAGAAAAGTATTTTACAGGTAAGCTGTTTATAAAAAATCCTATTTTTTTGTTCATACTTCAAGGAACACCGAGCCTTTGATAATTACTTAGTAGCATGTTCCAGAGCAATGTCCACATTTGAGGGGAGGGAGACACAGATCAGAAAACATAGACTGCCAACGGACAAGAGGACTTATACTGCTGCCTGCAGCACACTGCGCCCGAAAGCGGCATCATGTCCTCTTACATCCACCTGATAAAATCTAGTGAATGTATGGACTGAAGACCAAGTTGCAGCCTTGCAGATCTGAGCCATGGAGGCCTGGTGATGCACTAACTGCTCTAGTTCAGTGCGCTTTAACCTGAAAAGGAGTAATCTTCTTTACGCCATAAGCCTGAAAAATAACCTGTCAAATCCATCTAGAGATGGTGAATTTCGACACTGCCTGGCCATTTCTAGGACCTTCTGGCAGCACAAACAAAGTATCAGAGCAATCGCTTTTAAATAGACCTTGACTGCTCTTGCTACATCAAGAGAGTATAACAACCTTTCTTCCGCAGGATGCGGACCCGTACAAGGACGGTAGGACAACATCTTGGTTCAGATGAAATCCTGATACCACCTTAGGCAGCAAAAAGCTGTTAATTCTGATACCCTTCTAGCACAGGATATGACAACCAGAAAACTCGATCTTCTGGTCAAAAGAACCAAAGGAATATGGCGTATTGGTTCAGAAGGCTTTTTTTGTAAAAACAGACCTTTCAAATCCCATGGGCACAAGGGAGACTCAAATGGCAGAATTAAACACGACACCCCTTGGATAAAAAGCCCGGACTAAAGAATGAGAGGCGAGTAGCCTCTGAAAAAATTGATAAGGCCCAGAACTGACCCTTGATGTGCTCAAGGCCAGTTTCATTTATAACTATAGAAAGGCGAGACTTCTGTCACTGGCATACCTTTGAGGATGCCAACCCCTGGATTCACACCAGGAAACCTACGTCTTCCAGGCTCTGTGATAGACGAGCCTGGAGGCAGGCCCCCTAGCATTAACCAGAGTAGAAATAACTGGACTCGAAAGCCCACGACTTTTCAGGAGCAGTCAAACCATCCAATATAGATTCCGTAAGGAAGGAATACTAGTCCCTACGAGAGCATATCTAGGCGTAGTGGAAGAATCCACAGTCTTCCTACTATCTTTACAATTCCTGTATACCAAGCACCTTCTGGGCCAGGCTGGAGCCACCAGAATAACCATTTACTTCCCCGCCCCGATTCTGTGAAAGAAGACGCGGAAGGAGTGTAACTGCCTAGGTCAGAGAAAACTGATCCCAAGGAATTATCAATGTGTCTGTTCTGCATGCTAGTGAACCTTTTGTTCTTGACAAAAAATCGTCCAGCTTCATGTTGAACCTGGAGGCTAGAAGATCTACATCCGGGGTACCCCATTTCTGGCATGTAGCCTGAAATATGGAGGGTTGTAGAGACCATTCCCCTGGACACAGCTGCTGGCGGCTTAGATAATCCACCTGCCAAATTTCCATCCTTGGAATGAAGGCTGCAGATAGGCAAGGAACATGCCTCTTTCCAAACAAAAATGATTCACCTCCCTCTGGACTTTTGGACTCCTAGTGCCTGCTTAATTGATATAGGTCACTGCTGTAGCATTGTTGGATCGTATCCGGACAGGACAGCCTTGGGACCTGTAAGTCCAGGCCCTGAGGGCCAAACGTACTGAATCTCCAGAATGTTGCAGGGCAGGAAACTTTCGGTTTGGACCACTTTCCTTTGGAGCGAAAGCTCTTCTAGGACTGAACCCCGGCCTATAAGGCTGGTATCCGTAGTTACCACTTTCCTGGTGACTGGAATAAAGGATTTTCCTGTAAACTTTTGGCTAACCACCAACTGAGGCTCTTGCGTACTTCTAACGTCAGGTGCCTGGGAAAAACTGGGTACAACTAGGACCGAATTTTTCAGCAGAAAAGGTCCGATGGACTTTAGACGGAGTTACGACGGACTTCTGAACGAACGGACTTGCCCACACATGAACGGACCAAAGTCTATTCCTTTTGAACATGATGGCACTAGAAAAGGAAGTTCAATAGCCAGTAGCCAATAGCTGCCCTTGCGTCGTATTTGGTCCGTCAGACCGGCATACAGACGAACGGTTTTCCCGATAGAAATTGATTGCGTTGGACAGATTTTGAAACATGTTCTATTTCTAGGTCCGATAAAGCCCACACACGATTGTAATATCTGACGTAATGATTCCGTCTGACCTTTTCTGGCGGAAAGTTTGGTCGTGTATATGCGGCATTAGGCTTGAATTCTCTTGCTCCAAGCAGACATTATGCTGTTTAGTAATGGCGTTGAGTGAAAACTGGGCGAAAGGAACAGCCTTAAATGAGGCTACCATCTTCCTGAACAATCTCATACAAAAGGCAAATGGAAGGTCTATCCCTTGGTTTGCCCACTTGGACCAAATCTTTATGGTCTTGGTCTTTGATTCGGGTAAAAGATACCCTGCTTTGCGCTATGTCCCCAAATACTCTAGCCTCCATAGTGGCTATAAAGGCCATGCTGGACACACTTGGGTCCAGCCATGCTACCTACTGATCTCTTGGCAGCAGACTGCCTTGGTATGCCATTACAGCTATACCCTGAGCCCTTTAGACCCGCTAGAGGCGGGCCCTAGCAGTTTATAAAAAACACTTCAGCATGGTGGCAAGCCTACCAACCAGAAGAGATGCTGTTTCCCTGTGAAATGCAGACAAGTTCTGAAAACACATATGCAGACGATTCTCCTTATGTGTAAGAGGCAAGAGTTAACGTCATATGCCTCAAAAGAAACGTGCATTCATGGAAGCATGAATTTTCTAGAATATAAAACACAAAAGATAAAACACGTGTGCTATGGAACGGGCACCTTGCATGCAAGCATGCGTCTGAATGTGTAAGGCAAGATTACACATCCTGTATCCAGGCAGACACGTATTCCTATGCGAACATAAGGAATCCTGTATAATTAAAGAGACTAAATTTAACCTCGTTATGCAACCATACAATCTAGGTGATCATGCAACCTTAGGAGATCATGTATTCTTATGCAATTCAACTTTCTGTGCATTATAAGCACTACTGTGCAGACAAGTACACTTGTGAGACCAAGGACTCTTGTGTGATCAAGCACCCCTGTGTGATCCAGCATCTTTGTGCAATCAAGCATTTTTATGCGATTTTAAGCATTTCTGAAAAAAAAATTAGCTTCTCCGCATGACCAAGTATCCTTGAGTAATCAAGGACTCTTGTAAGATCAAGCATCCCTGTGCAATCCAGCATCTTTATGCAATCAAGCATCTTTATGCATTTTTTGGCATTTCTGTAAAACAAGCCTCTCCGCTTGACCAATTATCCTTAGGTAATCAAGGACTCTTGTGAGGTCAAACACTCTGGCGTGAACCCACAACTTTATGCACCCAAGCATTCTTATGCGATCTAGGCATTTCTGTAAAAAAAAACGAAAACTTTTCTGCGTGAGCAAGTATCCTTGGGCAGACAAGGACTCTTGTGGGGTCACGCACTCTTGTGTGACGCCGTATCTTTATGCAAACAGGCATTTATGCTTTTTTAGGCAATTATGCGATTTTACACATTCATGCGTTTTTTAGGCATTTCTGCACAAATAAGCACTTAACGACCAAGTATTCTCATGCGACTATGTAAGTCCACCACAAACAGGAAAAAAAAAACATGTATCTCTGTGTATTGCATGTTCTGCCACATGCATCGTCTACACTCCAATACTCCAGGTAATTTTATGCAAATATGTGGACGGATAAAAAGGAAGCTATCCTCCGCTGATGTGCGTTCCCAGCCTCATGCGTTTAGCTGTTTGTGTTGGCAACAATGTGCACAGAACCGTGTAAAGCACCTGGTATTCCCAGACGGTCACCCATTCAGGTAGTATCCAGGTCCAACCCTGCTTAGCCTCTGAGATCAGACGTGATTGGGCGCTTTCAGGGTGATATGGCCGTAGGCATCTCAGCAGTTGTGCATTTGGCTAGTTTGTAAGTAAGAACCTGCATGAGGACCTTGTGGAGGTTCTACACCTCTTTGTAGTAATGGACAGACTTGGAAAGGTAGAAGAAGCCTATGAGAATTCAAGAAAAAAAAAACAAGTAAGAGACAGAGGCTTCTAGCCGTCTAGGCTGAGGGTAAGTTATACGCAGCATGAGTCTCTGAAAAAGATAGCTGTTACAACTCCAGAGCTTGTGGTGCCTCTGATACCTCCGCCTCGTTCGATTGCACCTGTTCCCTGTCCCCTCATGGTGATCTTTCATCATCAGATTGTTGGTCATCTTGATTGAGGTTTTAGGGCAGGGGAAGGGGAACTACCCCAATTTCTGCCCTCTTGTGAGGATGCTGCGATTAAACAGCTAACTTCTCCTGTACACCACACACTGCAAATTCAAACAACCATCTTAAAAAGACCTATGCAGGGCTGCAATGTTGGGAGAGGCTGCAGGTTTGACAAGGGCAATGGCTCATCCCGTGGGGCTGCCTCCAGTCTTTCGGGGGATAGAACCCTTAGATCTAGGCTCTTTTTAAATAGTCCTGAGCTGACAAAAGCGGAGGCACTAGTATAAATGCAATCACTGTTGTGCCTAGTCTTACAATATTATTATTATTAGCTTAGTCTGCACAACCTGATACTGAGTAGTTGTCTTAGATATGCCTGGATCTGGACCCATGAGATGCTTACTGCCAACAGCTGTGTGTCCCACCGCTTACAGGGCTCTGGCGTTCTGGGCTTTTAAAAACGGCCGCCTCGCGCCTGCCCGCTGATGCACCGTGCACGGCGCTAGAAACCACGCCCCCCTTCCTTCCCCGTCGAATCTGCCGTAGAAGCAACATGGCGGCCAGGGGCGAGGGGGGGCGGCGGGGGGAGGAGACAACCAGAGGACTACGTGGGATCCCCCTTTCAGATCATGTGGCAGAGCCTGCGGAAGAGGTGAGCGGCTTCACAGAGCGTGTATCCTGGAAGTCATGAAAGTAGACACCAGGTATGTCTCTTACTCCCTCTAGTGGCGGAAAACAGGTAAGAAATGAAAACTACTCCTAGAAGATAATCCATAAGGTGTATACTTAGGATTGTCTTCACTTACCTTATTGCCACTGCAGAACTGCTGAGAACAGACGGATCCAACCTTCACCCATCACGGCAAGTAACGTTGTGCCAACCTTTAGGGTTCTGTGTTCCTACTTACAGGATCCTTTTCCCTGGGCCTGTGGAAGACTTTACCAGCAACTTTTCGAGCATCTTTTAATTTTTGCCCAAGTGCTGGATTCCAGAGTCCAGTCCTCAAAGAGACATTACAAGCAAAATCTTGTTTCTTCTTTCACGAGGCCCAGGTACCATCCATCTTTGGCGTTTTATTGGCCTGAGGCATGGACGCGGTTGTATAGCTCCTAGGCTCCCGCAGAGACCATCAAACAGAGCTTTCTTCTTAGCACATCTTTAACATGACCAACCACCTTAGACACTGGCGAAAAAAAACTGAGGTACTCTCCATATGGGAAGAGTTGTATAGGTGAGGAACTCGCCTTGTAATTATTGTTGCCAGTTTCCAATCACCTGATGGTGACTATCTAACCCACTAAGTAATTATCAAAGGCTCTGTGTCTGTAATGTAAGAACAAGAGACGCATTTTACTAGTCTTGTCACTGCCACTCCCCCCAACCTTCACAACAAAGTAATGTAAAAAAATGCCTATCAGCATGGGTTGGGGGTGGTAAAAAAAAAGTTTTAGCCAGGACTGGGGCTTTAGCAGTGTAATGGTTATAATTATTAGGTGTCCTTCTTGTGCTTGTTGTTTCTAAGCTTTATCCTGTGCCTCTGCAGAATCTGCTGGGTGGGGCTCTATTTGGACCCTGGCACGGCCTGTTTTTGTGCTGCACACTAACTTCATTGGGTGCCACATTCTGCTACCTGCTCTCTCGTGCTTTTGGCAAGCAGATTGTAGTCATGTACTTTCCAGAGAAGGTGTCCATGCTGCAGAAAAAGGTAAGTAAATGTATGTGATTATACATTGGCCAAAATTATTATGTATGTTGAGGGCCAGCTTTACACTTTCTGCCTCTCTACACCAGCTGTCTTGTGTCACCCTTCAACCTCAGGCACACTAACAAGACCAACCATCAAAGCATACCTAGTCCATGACAGGAGCATTTGGATAAGGTTGTCACTATGGGTTTTATTTACTAAAGCTGCAGAGTGCAAAATCAGTCTCACTTCTGCATAGAAACCAATCGGCTTCTAACTTCAGCTTGTTCAATTAAGCTTTGACAATAAAAGCTGGAAGCTGATTGGTTTCTATGCACAAATGAGCCTGATTTTGCATTCTCCAACTTTAGTAAATAATCACCTATAGAAGAAGGTTTCCCATTTTCACATGAGAACAGTGAAATATTGCATTGCCCATTGCTTTCTGTCCCAGTGACAATGATCACCAGGATAAATAGAGAAGTCAAATCTGCGCAGCAGGGACACAGACAGCAATACAAATCTGACAGAGCTTCCAACCCTTCCTCCTCCTAAAATTAACAAAAAAAAAAAGAATCAGTTTTGGCCTTAAGCTGACCATACATTTTACAATCTGATTGAACAATCTCTATTAGCTCTAACAATAAGTATGTAGTACCTTGAAATTACACTACACATAGTCTCTGCATACAGTATGTATCTATCCGCTAAATACAGACGAAATAAATATAAAGGAACCAATATGTATGTTGTGGAAGGGCCTGTCTGATTGGATACAAATTAATTGCATAGTTCAGGTAGGTCCTTATTTTACAAACTTTTGGTAGTTCAAAAGTTGATTGTGAGGGATGATGGTAAGATTGTATCATGTATAATGACCTATAGATGAACTTGTTATAAATTCAGTACAATTTAGTAATATATAAACAAACCATTTAAAATGTTAGTCTACCTTTGCAAACATGCTTTATGCTACATCTATATTTTAGGGATGTAACATTCCCCAACTCCCTACCTTCAAACAGGCGTCCACTTACCTGAATTGTGCAGTCCGCCCCCCCCCCCCCCCCCCAAACATTTAGTTTCCTTTTGTATTTAGTGCGTCTGTGCATGGCTCTATCTACTTGGCCATGTCTTCCATTCACACAGAACAGTAAATGGAAGACTAGGTCCCATCTACCATCAATGGATACAAGTTTGGTGGCATCACTGCACTCATTTGTTAATTACTTCCTCCCCGCCCTATAACTATAGGTCCATAACCTGGTGCTAGAGGAAAAGTCTTTTGGACCCTGCAACTGCAGTGCTCTGCAGGCTTCAATGCAGAATATTTATAAATGCACATTTAAATTTTTGTCAATGTGGGTGCATTTTATAATTTTTCTTTCCAGAGGTGGACTACACCTTTAAGAGATCCAGTAACTATTCATTACATGCTTGTTGCAACGTACATTTATATATGTATCGCTGACTTATTCAGCAGAATTTTAATAGATAACACTGACCTATTCACATCAGTATGTTCCCACACAGAATCTTACTATCGAATAAACCATTTGCTGTGCTAATGTGAACTATAACAGGGTACTGAAATATACACGTTAGCCCGCAAAAATATCTTCTTTCAGAATTTTACTTGCTCATGTTAAAAATATGTAAATGATGTCTAATTCTTTTAATGCTATTTACTGTTTTCCAGATAGAAGAAAATCGTAGCAGTCTTTTCTTTTTTTCTCCTTTTCTTGCGCTTGTTTCCCATGACACCTAATTGGTTCCTGAACTTGTCTTCACCCATTCTGAACATCCCAGTGGGACAATTTTTCTTCTCTGTTCTTCTTGGTATGTAGTGATAATAACTGATATAATCACAGTTGTTCAGTTTTACACTTTAGTAGTCCTGAACCACCTTGTTTTCTACACCGAACAGGTCTGCTGCCGTATAACTTCATCTGTGTTCAGACAGGATCCATTTTATCGAAGATCAAGTCTCTAGATGACATGTTTTCTTGGGGTACATTACTGACACTGTTGGGTATAGCTCTTGCTGCCCTAATCCCTGGCGCTATTGTCAGAAGGTTCAGCCAACACAGCCTGGCACCAGAGAAAAAAGGACAGTTGGTGAATGGCAGAAAATCCACGTGAGCTGTCTGTGATTGCAGTCCTTATTCAAAGAGACACTAAAGGAAACACAAAGGAATCTATTTATGGGTGACATCTCTCACTGTATAGAGAAAAATCAGTCTCTACTTGCAGTGAAAGGGGTTTTAACGTTGAGTCTTACTTTCTCTGTGATTACCAATCACCTTTTCAACCATCCTTTTATATGATGTGTATCAAGAGCCAGAATTTTGGTGATCCAATTTTACCTCTATTTGTATGTCTTAGATGTATTGGTGTTACTGTTGGTTCTGTAGATGAATTTGTGGTAAGGAAGCAGGTGGGTGATTCTGTGTGTTTATGGATAAGCCACACACACCCCCATTGATGTAGCTGTAGTATCTAAAAGCTGCTAAACATCTAAAAATATATATCCATCTCATTTAAAGCCCAATTCTGGGCAAAAACAAAAGTACTGCCCCACCCCTCCCTTCCACACTTTTCCGTCTGATTGCTGGCAAAAAGACACCTAAAACCTAAATTCCCTTTTTTACTTGACAATCAGTTTCCAAGTCTTCCGCTCTTCTGTTTACATCCAGTGGAGTCCTCCTTGGGTTGTCCATGTCACTGACTGCGTGGCATGGACACTTCATATTGGTGGCGGCACCACTTCTTCCAGTGGCAGGTTCCCCTCACATTGCTTCAGAGGCAGAAGAACGACATGGGAGCAGTAAGGGAACCCATCCACAGAAGAGATAACAGGTAGGAAAAAGTGCCCAGTCCCCAGGGCAGGAAGTGCGCTTTGCAAATAGAGCAAACTATAACCTTGAGAAATTTATACCTCGGGATGGGTTGGGAAGATGTACTTGCAAGCAACACTGATGAGCAAGGTAAGTCATGCACAATGCACTGTTAAAACTTTACTTTTGTGCAGAGTTGGGCTTTAACTATTTAAAGTAAAAGCCAGGGCACTGACAATAAAATAAAGACTAGTATAATAGAAGAAAATAACATTCTATAACCAGGTATTTGTTACCACCTATCTACATTGTATTTCAAAACATACTGGGGTTGATTTACCAAAACTAAAGTGCAAAATCTGGTACAGTTTTGCATAGTAATCAATCAGCTTCATTTTCTTTGCCAAGGCTTAATTGAACAAACTAAATCTAGAAGCTGATTGGCTTCCATGCACAACTACACCAGATTTTGCACTCTCCAGTTTTAGTAACTCAACCCCACAGTCTAGGAAGGATAGCAGCAGAACTTCATGCTCTTAACATGTGATGAGGTCACATGACATGGAGATTTTATTTTCTACAAATTGCAACATAGGGTGCCAAAAAGGGGGAGATACTATACTGGCTCTGAGTCTTTATTAGATTTATTTATTGATAGGGCTAGATGTAGATGCACTGATGTCACCTGAAAGTCCCATATCTCAGTGCTCACTCTGAGCTACAGTGGCAGAACCACTGCTATTTTTTTTCAGTGTCAAAACTACAACCCTTAGCAGGTATTACTGAGAATAGGTGGCTCTTGCATGAAGAATGGTGGCAGCAGAGAAGTCATATAAAAGGTAAATAATATAGGGGGTTAGGATTGCTATGGATGAAAACCAATATATACATTGATGATTTTCACTTTATCTTCTCTAAGATCCACATATTTGTGTAATATATGTAGGAAGGGACCTTAAACTCAAGAACCGATTTTTATACAAAAGAGAAATTTAATATTTTGAAATGGAACTTATAAAAACTTAAAGCCCAACCACACCTTTTTTGGAAAGCTTAGCAATAATATCCATTAATGAACAATGTAGCAGTACATGGTAGAATCGGAGACATAAAAGACTCATAGTCCCCAATTCACACAACATGCTTGCTCACTATGCATTACATGTCAAATGATAATCAATTACTGCTTGTAAAGCATTGCCCTGTAGACTTGGCTCATCTCTTTTCAGCTCCGATATATAGTAAAGATGGATAGAAAATTGGACAGAGTTTTCCAGTTTGGGCTCTTGTGATCTAGACATCAGGCTCCCAATATGTAATGTGCAAAAATATATCTCTGTGTATAACCATATCGAATTTTAAATTGCTAAAAGGAAAGAACAATGGAATGCACTTGGCCTTCTAGGTAATGTGCCAATATCTTATTACAAAAGGGAACCTTTTAATGACAATACTTGTGGAAATTGCTGCATTCTAAGAGTAGCTGTAAGCTTAGAATAGATACTTTTGAGAAAATGGCAGCTGGTGTTTAAGTGAAACCTATACTAATACTGGACATTGTTTATGCCAAAAGCTAAGTCAAGCTGTAGGATCGGGAATGCGGTTGGGCTGCTTAATGATCAGTGGACACTATGAGGGAGGATTTACTAAAACTGGAGCACTCAGAATCTGGTGCAGTTGGGCATAGTGACCAATCATCTAACTTCAGCTTGTTCAATTAAGCTTTAACAATAAAACACACAAGATCATTGCACTATGTGCTATGCTGAGCTGCACCAGATTCTGTGTACCAGTTTTAGTAAATCAACCCCTATGTGATATGGTAATGCCAATGGCAGTATTCCCTGCAATGTGTTAAGTCTTTATTCCCCAATAGTAAAGCTGCTCTTTACTTATTACAAATTACAGGGGAACTATAGTCAGGTTGTCACAACAGGAT
>NW_027507784.1:146846415-146921415 GCF_037356315.1 Lithobates pipiens | reverse complement strand
AACGACAAGTGGGTTCACAAAGTGATTCTGTCTGGTTACAAGATCGAGTTCCAGACTTGTCCCCAAGCAGATTTTTTCATCCAATCTGCATCTGTCTCCAGACTGCTTGTTTGCCCTCCGGGGTGCGGTACAAGGCCTGTCGCTCCAGGGGGTGATTGTCTCGGTTTCCGGTGTCGAAACGTTTCCAGAGCTTTTATTCAAACCTATTTACGATCCCTCAAAAAGGAGGGTACGGTACGTCCGATTCTGGATCTCAAGGCCCTGAACCACTATGCGTGTGCGTTCGCTCCATGGTGGTATCACTGGATGCTGGAGGAATTCAGGCTACTCATCCTGGAACTCCGGGCGATCAGACTCTGGATCATTGGACGGATTGGCTTCAGAGGCTCCCAATATGGATCCAGTCAGACAAGCCATGGTGGTAGCCTATGTCACCCACCAGGGAGGAGGTGTTAGCCGGCCTGGAAGTAGCTGGCTTTCTACGGTGAGCAAAACATTTCGTCCCAGCTATCTCCGCCGTTCACATTCAGGGGTGGACAAACTGGCAGGTGGATTACCTCAGTTGTCAAGTATTGGACCAAGGGGAGTGGTCTCTCCATCAGGAGGTATTTCAACAGATTTTCCTATGCTGGGGATCTCCAGAGGTAGATCTGATGGTATCCCGAAACAGGAAGGTGCAGAGGTTTGTGGCCAGGTCTCGGTGCCCTCTGACGGATGCCTCCAGATGCTCTGGTCACTCCATGAAACCAGTATCGTCTGATCTACGCCTTTCCTCCTCTCAAAGCTTCTGCCACGGCTGTTGCGCAGGATCAAGGCCGAAGGAATTCCGGTCATTCTAGTGGCCCCAGAGTGGCCTCGTCGGCCCTGGTGCGCCGACCTGGTGTGGTTGGTTGCAGATGCCCCCTGGCGGCTGCCTCTCAGGATCTGCTATCCCAAGGGCTGATCTTCCCACCTGCCTTACCGTCGCTGGCTTTAACGACCTGGCTATTGAAGCCAGGTTTTGAAGGATAGGGGCTTATCTGCGTCGGTGATTCCGACGCTGCTCAGAGCTAGAAAGTCTTCTTCCACAAAGGTATATTATAGGACGTGGAAAGCGTATATTTCATGGTGTGAGCCAGTGGGGTTTCATTCATGTTCCTCTTCGGTGGCTCAGATTTTGACTTTTCTTCAGAGGAGCGTTGAAAAGAATTTGGCTTTGAGTACTGTCAAGGGCCAGGTGTCCGGCCTTGGTGGTTTTCTTTCAACAATCCCTGCTTCGCATTCTCTGGTGCGTACCTTTCATTCAGGGAGTGCGACATGGTTCCACCGATGCAATCTCCCTTGCCACCGTGGGACTTGAATCTTGTACTTTCAGTTCTGCAGAAGCCTCCGTTTTGAGGATATTCAGAAAATCTCCCTGCTCACGCTATCACAGAAGGTGGCCTTCTTGGTGGCTATTACTTCTGCTCGCAGGGTGTCGGAGTTGGTGGCGCTATCCTGTCGCACGCCCTACCTTGTGATTAAGAAAGACAAGGTGGTGCTTCGTCCTTGTTCTTCTTTCCTCCAAAGGTTGTCTCTGATTTCCATTTAATTTAAGACATCATATTGCCTTCTCTATGTCTCCGGCCGCAAGATCCGAGGGAAATTGCCTTGCACAGCTTAGATGTGGTACGAGCAGTCAGGGTGTATTTGGGGGCCACTGAGTCTTTTCGAAGGTCAGACTCTCTGTGATCAGACGGGGCAAAAAAGGGTTATCTGCAGTGACTCAGGCCTGTGCTATCAAGGGTCAGGTTCCTCCCTTCCCAGTGCAGGCACACTCCGACTCCGGACGCTGAGTGCATCCTGGTCAGTAGCGCAAGTTTTCCTTGCGGCCACCTGGTTGTCGGTGCACACTTTCACAAAATTTTACAAAGTAGATGTGCTGGCATCTGGCGGATGCTTCTTTTGGCCATGGGTCTGCAGGCTGCAGTCTAGAGGATTTTTTCCCTTGTGAGAGTTTTTTGATGGCCAGGTGGGCTCCAGGTTGTTTTCACTGAGTTCCAGGGTGGGCTGGTTGGCCTGGGTTTATTTTGTTTTGTTGGCTGCCCAACCCCTTTATGTTTGGCACTGCTTTGGGACATCCCTATGGTTCTGAATAAAGAAGGCTGTGTCTGTCAATGAACAAAAGAGAAAATAGGATTTTTGACTAATGTAAAATCTCTGAGTTTGACAGACACATCATCCACCCCTCTATGGAGTTAATACTTCTGATTACTGCTTGTTACATAACTGATGGCCTGTAGCAGAGACCGGGGTGTATATCACTTAGGACTGCCCATGGGCGTAGCCAAGTCTTTTTGTCTGCCTAGTGCCCTACTCCTGTAGGGGGCGATATTATAAACCCTATGGTTCTGAATAAAGAAGGCTTTGTCTGTCAATGAACTCAGAGAAACGGATTTTATGGTAAGTCAAAAATCCTATTTTTGGCCATCAAAGAAAACGCTATGTCCTGCGCAAACCCAACCCAACACATCACATCAGCCAAGAACACCAGCCCCACAGTGACACAGGGTGGTGGCAACATCATGCTGCATGGATGTTTTTCAGCAGTCGGGACTGGGAGACTGGTCAGAGTTGAGGAAAGATGAATGGTGCTAAATACAGGGATATTCTTGAGCAAAACCTGTACCACTCTGTATGATTTGAGGCTAGGATGGAGGTTCACCTTCCAGCAGGACAATGACCCCAAACACACTACTAAAGCAACACTTGAGTGGTTTAAGGGCAAACATGTAAATGTGTTGGAATGGCCTAGTCTAAGAATCCAATAGAAAGTCTGGGGCAGACTTTAAAGATTGCTGTTCGCCAGTGCAAACCAACCCAAGTTGAAGGAGCTGGCGCAGTTTTGCAAGGAGTAATGGGAAAAATCCCAGCGGTAAGATGTAGCAAGCTCATAGAGACTTATCCAAAATGAATTGGAGCTGTGATAGCCGCAACAGGTGGCTCTACAAAGTTTTGCCTTTGGGGGGTGAATAGTTATGCACATTGACTTTTTCTGTTATTTTGTCCTATTTGTTGTTTGCTTCACAATAAAAAAAAAAAAAAAAATCTTCAAAGTTGTGACATGTTCTGTAAATTAAATGATGCAAAATCCTCAAACAATCCATGTTCATTCCAGGTTGTGAAGGCAACAAAAACACGGGGCTAAGGGGGGTGAATACTTTTGCGGGGCACTGTGTGTGTGTGTGTGTGTGTGTGTATATATATGTATATGTTATGTGTATATATATATATATATATATATATATTCTCACAAAAGTGTGTACATCCCTCACATTTTTGTAAATAATTTTATTATATCTTTTCATGTGACAACACTGAAGAAATGACACTTTGCTACAATGTTAAGTAGTAAGTGTAAATTTGCTGTCCTCTCAAAATAACTCAACACACCGCCATTAATGTCTAGACTGCTGGCAACAAAAGTGAGTACACTCCTAGGTGAAAATGTCCAAATTGGGCCATTTTCCCTCCCTGATGTCATGTGGCTCAGTGTTACAAGGGAGCAGGTGTGTTAAATTTGGTGTTATCGCTCTCACTCTCTCATACTGGGCACTGGAAGTTCAACCTAACACCTTATGGCAATGGACGCTCTGAGTATCTGAAAAAAATAATTGTGGCTCTACATAAAGATGGCCGAGACCAGTGATGGCGAACCTTGGCACCCAGATGTTTTTGAAATACATTTCTCATGCACTCTGCAGTTTAGTGGAGCATCATGGGAAATGTAGTTCCAAAACATCCGGGGTGCCAAGGTTCACATCACTGGCCTAGACTATAAGAAGATTGCCAGGACCCTGAAACTGAGCTGCAGCATGGTGGCCAAGACCATACAGCAGTTTAACAGGAAAGGTTCCACTCAGAACAGGCCTCACCATGGTCCACCAAAGAAATTGAGTGCACGTGCTATGTGTCATATCCAGAGGTTGTCTTTGGGAAATAGAAATATGAGTGCTACCAGGATTACTGCAGAGTTTGAAGGGGTGGGGGATCAGCCTGTCAAGGCTCAGACCATAAGCCGCACACTTCTTCAAATTGGTCTGCCATGCTGTTGTCTCAGAAGGAAGTCTCTTCTAAAGATGATGCACAAGAAAGCCCACAGTTTGCTGAAGACAAGCATACTAAGGACATGGATTACTGAAACTATGTCCTGATGAACCTATTTGGTTCGGATGGTGTCAAGCGTGTGTGGCGGTAACCAGGTGAGAAGTACAAAGACAAGTGTGTCTTGCCTACAGTCAAGCATGGTGGTGGGAGTGTCATGGTCTGGGGCTGCATGAGTGCTGATGGCACTGGGGAGCTACAGTTCATTGAGGGAACCATGAATGCCAACATGTACTGTGACATACTGAAGCAGAGCATGATCCCCTTCCTTTGGAGACTTGGCCACAGGGAAGTGTAATGATTCCAAACACACCCCCAGAACGACCACTGCCTTGCTAAAGAAGGTGAGGGTAAAGGTGATGGACTGGCCAAGCATATCTTGGGCCAACCTCAAATGGAAGGTGGAGGAATGCAAGGTCTCTAACATCCACCAGCTCTGTGATGTCATCATGGAGGCGTGGAAGAGGACTCCAGTGGCAACCTGTGAAGTTCTAGTGAACTTCATGCCCAAGAGGGTTAAGGCAGGGCTGGAAAAGAATGGTGGCCACATAAAATATTGACACGTTGGCCCCAATTTGGACATTTTCACTTAGGAGTGTACTCACTTTTGTTGCCAGCGGTTTAGACATTAACCACTTCAGCCCCGGACCAATAAACACCTTAAGGACCAGAGGTCTTTTTCCAATTTCGCACTGCGCTGCTTTAACTGGTAATTGCGCGGTCATGCAATATTGCACCCAAACGAAATTTGCGTCCTTTTCTTCCCACAAATAGAGCTTTCCTTTTGATGGTATTTGATTGCCTCTGCGATTTTTATTTTTTGCGATGTAAATGGAAAAGAGCGAAAATTTGAAAAAAATTATATTTTCTTCTTTTGTTATAAGAAAAATCGAATAAACTAAATTTTAGTCATACATTGAGGGCAAAATTTATTCAGCCACATGTCTTTAGTAAAAAAAATGTCAATAAGCGTATATTTTTGGTTTGCGCAAAAGTTATAGCGTCTACAAACTAGAGTACATTTTCTGGAATTTACACAGCTTTTAATTTATGACTGCCTATCTCATTTCTTGAGGTGCTAAAATGGGCAGGGCAGTACAAACCCCCCCCAAATGACCCCATTTTGGAAAGTAGACACCCCAAGGAAACTGCTGATGGGTATGTTGAGCCCATTGAATATTTATTTTTTTTGTCCTAAGGGATTGAATAATGACTAAAAAAAAAAAATGTACAAAAAGTTGTCACTAAATGATATATTGCTCACACATGCCATGGTTATATGTGGAATTGCACCCCAAAATATATTCCGCTACTTCTCCCGAGTACGGGGATACCACATGTGTGGGACTTTTTGGGAGTCTAGTCGCGCACGGCATCCCGAAAACCAATCACCACCTTCAGGATTTCTAAGGGTGCAAATTTTTGATTTCACCCCTCACTACCTATCACAGTTTCGAAGGCCATAAAAAGCCAAAATAGCACAAAACCCCCCAAAATGACCCCATTTTGGAAAGTAGACACCCCAAGCTATTTACTGAGAGGCATGTTGAGTCCATGGAATATTTTATATTTTGCCACAAGTTGCGGGAATATTACAAACTTTTTTTTTTTTGCACAAAGTTGTCACTAAATGATATATTGCTCACACATGCTATGGGCATATGTGAAATGACACCCCAAAATACATTCTGCTGCTTCTCCTGAGTACAGGGATACCACATGTGTGGGACTTTTTGGGAGCCTAGCCGCGTACGGGACCCCGAAATCCAAGCACCGCCTTCAGGATTTCTAAGGGCATAATTTTTTTTATTTTACTCCTCACTACCTATCACTACCTATCACAGTTTTGACGGCCATAAAATGCCAAGATGGCACAAAACCCCCCCAAATGACCCCATTTTGGAAAGTAGACACCCCAAGCTATTTGCCGAGGGCCATCTTGACACTATTGAATATTTTTTTTTTTTGTCCCAAGGGATTGAATAATGACCAAAAAAAAAAAAAATGTACAAAAAGTTGTCACTAAATGATATATTGCTCACACATGCCATGGTTATATGTGGAATTGCACCCCAAAATATATTCAGCTACTTCTCCCGAGTATGGGGATACCACATGTGTGGGACTTTTTGGGAGTCTAGTCGCGTACGGCACCCGAAAACCAATCACCACCTTCAGGATTTCTAAGGGTGCAAAGGCCATAAAATGCCAAAATAGCACAAAACCCCCCCAAATTACCCCATTTTGGAAAGTAGACACCCCAAGCTATTTACTGAGAGTCATGTTGTCTGAACGAAAAAAAAGAGATTGATCGGTGGGTATGCCCACCATTAGATACCTCCCTTCATCCACCCACTTCTAATGATGGACATACATGCACCATTTATATATGCCGAAGCATGGGGGCATCCTCCCGCAAAAAAGTTATGCCACGTACATACGTTCAAACTTTTCCATGGGCAAGCCCCCTGTCGGAATTTTGACCGTATGTACGCGGCATTAGGAGCAAAATCGCTCCTCCACCCCTTATGCCCCCATGCTTCGGCATATATGCTCTTTTTTAACTGTGGTGGTGAAATCACCGCCTACAGCACTGGAGTCACGGCTTTATGTATCGTGGGAGCAAACGCTGTTGCTGTCAAGATAAATAAATCTGCGCTGCAGCTGAATGGCGTACCTGCTAAGCAAATTATGGTTAACGTTAAAACAAAGTAACATCCCAGTAAAACCTTACCATACCATACCTGCAAAGCAATTGCCAAAAAAAACAGTAAAAAATAAAACATTTTTTAACACAACCTGTGCCTAAAATATATATATGCCGAAGCATGGGGGCATCCTCCCGCAAAAAAGTTATGCTGCGTACATACGTTCAAACTTTTCCACGGGCAAGCCCTCCGTCGGAATTTTGACCGTATGTACGCGGCATTAGGAGCAAAATCGCTCCTCCACCCCTTATGCCCCCATGCTTCGGCATATATGCTCTTTTTTAACTGTGGTGGTGAAATCACCTCCTACAGCACTGGAGTCGCGGCTTTATGTATCGTGGGAGCAAACGCTGTTGCTGTCAAGATAAATAAATCCACGCTGCAGCTGAATGGCGTACCTGAAAACATGAAAAATGGTTAACAATAACACAGTAAACAGTAAAGTATAAAAAATTTGAGAGAAGAGAGAGAGAGAGAGAGAGAGAGAGAGAGAGAGAACAATAAAACGACAACTATTTTTGGTTTTTATATTTTATATTTTTTTTGGTTTTTTTATTTTACTTTTTTTTTTTTTTTTTTTTTTTTATACACTTTTTTTTTAACTGTAAACTGTAACTGTAACGGTTCGGGTCTCTCAAAATGCGATGGCATCTTGGGAGACCCTGTGTAAGTGTGCCTAGCCTGTGAAATGCTGTACCCTACGCTAATACTTCACTAGTTCATGGTAGCGTTCAAAACACTCACCCTGACAAAGACCAGGATTGCCAGGACAGCGTGGACAATAAGAACGGGTGTCACGCCTATATCCGCGCTTGCTACAGACACAACATCTTTTTTGGGGGGCTCGTTGGGTAGGGGTACTCGGGAGGACATAAGAATAATGCCTCTCATGCAGCCGGCTTACTGCATTTGGTTGGGAATGGTGAGGTACAGGACCCTCTGCATACAGAAGCTCTGTGACAACCTCTCTTTGGAAGAAAAGAAAGGTTAATGTTCCGCCTGAAGTTTTGTATAGCACAAAAGCATTCAGCAAAGCCAATTGAAATAAGTAAGCAGACACTTTTTTGTACCAGCGTCTGGTCTTACGGGAAGTTAGATACGGCGCCAACATCTGGTCATTGAGGTCCACCCCTCCCATATTTTTGTTATATTCGTGGACACAGAGGGGTTTCTCCACAATACCAGTCGCCGTAGAAATTTGGACCGTCGTGTCTGCATGAAGGGAGGTAAGAACGAAAACATTCTTATTATGCCTCCACTTCATAGCGAGCAAATTATTACACCGATAGCAGGCTCTCTCCCCCAGCCTAAGACGGGAATCTACAAGCCGCTGGGGAAAGCCCCGGCGATTAGGTCGCACGGTGCCACATGCTCCAATCTGATTATCAAATAAATGACTAAACAGTGGCACGCTGGTGTAATAGTTGTCCACGTACAAGTGGTACCCCTTTCCGAATAAGGGTGACACCAATTTCCACACTATCTTGCCAGCGCTTCCTATGTAATTAGGGCAGTTCTCCGGCTCTACGTAACTATCTTTACCCTCATAAACCATAAAGCTCCATGCATAGCCTGTGGCCCTGTCACAGCACTTATAGAGCTTGACCCCGTATCTGATACGCTTGTTGGTAATGTACTGTTTGAATGACAAGCGACCAGTAAACTTAACCAGGGACTCATCAACGCAGACAACTTTTTGGGGAGTAAACAAGTCTGCAAAACGTTGGTTGAAGTGGTTTATGAGGGGCCGAATTTTGTAGAGCCGATCGTATTCAGGGTCTCCACGTGGACGACAAAGTTCATTGTCACTGAAGTGCAAGAACCGCAAGATCTGCTCGTATCGTTTCCTGGACATGGAGTTAGAGAACACGGGCATGTGGTCAGCCGGATGCATGGACCAATAAGCCCGCATCCGCATAAATTTATGTGTGCCCATGTTGAGGGAAAGGCCCAAAAACGTCTTAAATTCGGAAACCGTAACTGGTTTCCAATCTCTGGCAAGAGACGGCAACTGGGGATTAGCGGCGATGCGTTGACCAGCATATAAATTGGTTTGGTCCACAATAGATCTATAGAGATCTTCCGTGAGATACAGAGAATAAAAATCGAGTGGCGTAAAATCATCTGTATCCACCTGAATACCGGGTTGGGCAGTGAATGGGGGAAGTACGGGTTCTGCAGAAGTGGTGGGCACCCAATTAGGATAGGCGAATTCTGCAGGAAGGGCACTATGGGTACGACGGGCCTGTCTTTGTCTTCTTCTTGGTGGCAGCGGGACACTACTTGTGCTTGCCACCTCGCCAGCTTGAACTGCACTTATGGGACTCGCCACGTCACCACGTGATACTGCAGTGCTGGATGTACGTCCAGGGTGTACTAGGCCGCTGGTGCTTGCCAGTTCACCAAAAGGATGAGCGGCGCTAGTACTGGCTCTATACTCCATACGAGGGACTTGCGGTTCCTGCACCTCAACAACATCAGAAAATCGGGGTCGGGTACGCCTGACAATAGCAGGGACCTCTTCTTCGTCGTCAGAGCTATCTGACATGGAGGCGCTGTCCTCTACAGGTTCATATTCTGAGCCTGAATCTGACAGATCAGTGTCTTCCTCTTCACTATCTGTCATGCTCAGAAACGTGTAGGCCTCTTCACTAGTGTACCTTCGCTTTGCCATTTTGGGCTCTAAATTTAGGGGTACAGTAGTGAGACTCACAGGTAAAAAAGCACCTAGCCTGTCAGCGACTGTATAAAACGCTACAAAAAAAACTGTTAGCGATCGCAGGGATCAGGCCTGACTCTGCGAACGCTGCAGTTATGTGTGTTGTGTTTTGTAAGTGACAGTGATCGATCGATACTGCACTTGGGTGGGCAGGGCTGGGCTGGGCAGAGGGGCAAAACGCAGGTGCTAGCAGGTATCTGGATTGATCCTGCTAACAATGCGTTTTTTTAGAACCCTAAATTGCTGGGCACGCTAGTATAGATCTGATCAGATCAGATATTGATCTGTTCGGATACTATACCACTAAGGGAGGTGTATGCTTTGCGCGTGGGTGTTAGCGGTGCTGGCACTAACCTAGCACTGCCTGGGGTGACGCAGACCCTTTCTGACCCTAAAACCAAATTTATATCACCCGCCGGGTGATCAGGGGGTTAAACCTTTATTAGGTAATAAATGGCGGGTGCCCTGATGCTATAAAAAGCGAACTACCTAACCAGCGTCACCCGTAACACTTATACGGTGATCACTGGTGAAAGGGTTAACTAAGGGCAATCAGGGGTTAAAACCTTTATTGGGTATTTATATGGGGGTACCTGAAGCTTTATAAAAACCTGACGGGGAACCTAAATAACTAAATAACTAACTGGCTAACCAGCGTCACCAGTGACACTTATGCAGCGATCGCTGGTGAAAGGGTTAACTCTAGGGGCAATCAAAGGGTTAAAACCTTTATTAGGTTATATATCGGGGTACCTAACGGTATAAAAACCTGGCGTTGAACCTAAAAAAAACTAGCTTCCTAGCGGGACCAGTGACACTATTGCAGCGATCAGAAAAACGATCGCTTAGTGACACTGGTAAAAGAGGGTGAAAGGGTTAACTGGGAGGGCAATCAAGGGGTTAAACCTTTATTAGGGGGGGGTAGGGGGCTACCCTGGACCTAAAGGGGCCTAACACTAGCTGCCCTGACACTTTTTACAGTCACAACTGACACTAAATGTAGTGATCAATAAATAAATGAACACTGCATTAGTGACACTGTGACTGGGGGGGGGCGGGGGGCCAATCGGGGGGGTGATCGGGGGGTGACAGGGGTGAAATGTGTGCCTGTGTGTACCTATGTGTCAGTGGACTGTTGGTGCACTTACTTGGACGTCTTCACTCCTCGCTGTCCGGTTCAAAAAGACCGCCACGAGGAGTGTGACATCACTTCCTCCTCCTGTGTTTACATTTTCACAGGGGAGGAAGTTCGTCACTGGCCAGGAGCGATCGAGAGGGGATGGCCAGAAACCAACGGCCATCCCCTCATCGCGGGTCGCTCCGGCACCGAAAGGGACCGCCGTATCTAGCGGGAGGGGGTCCGATCGGACCCCCCACCCGCTAGAAGGCATTCACGTACATCTACGTGATTGTGCCTGCCTGTGCCATTGTGTTGACATACATTGGCAATACGGCGGTCCTGAAGTGGTTAATGGCTGTTGAGTTATTTTGAGGGGACAGCAAATTTACACTGTTATACAAGTAGTACACTCAACACTTTACATTGTAGCAAAGTGTCATGTCCTCAGCTTTGTCACATGAAAAGGTATAATAAAATATTTACAAAAATGTGAGGGGTTCACTCACTTTTGTGAGATACTGTGTGTCTCATATATTTATACACAAACACTCTATATTACTGATTTTTGGGGCAGTGGTTCATTTCTGTGGGGGGGTGGGAGTGATACCAATAAAACCACCACCCACTAAAAAAATAACAAAACAATCATTTGTTTTTGTACAGTGCTCCGTCAGACATGGCGGATTACAGATCGGGGTACAAAGCCATTGTGATTGGCCCTGGTACCATGTGATTGCTGTGACCATATTACCAGTAGTAAACAAAGGTATTCATTCATGAGGCAATTGTTTACTACTGTGATCAGTTACAGCGATCACATAGAACAGTGACAATCACAGCGTCCCTGTAATGTGATCGCTGTGGCCAATCACAGCTACCACAGTAGTACTCAGTGTATACAGGAATGCAACCAGTGTCCAAAATGATTGCTTATACAACCATCATGGTGACACTGCACTGCTCAGGTGACAGTACGTAAAAAAAAAAGTCACCAAAGCAACTGCAGCTTCACTATGATGTCATTGTCCTGCTGTGGTGGTGATTATGTACAATGGCTGGCTTCTCTGATATCACTGTATGTGATAACACTATCTCTGATCAGTGTCACCAGTCCAGTGCCACCAGTCAGTGTCCCTAATCACTGACACACCAGTCCCAGTGAACCTGATTACCGCCACACAGTCCTAGTGTCACCATAAGGACCATGTTCAGATCGTCTTTATAAATTGAAACAAAACCCCTTGGTGGCAGACTTTTAAGCCACAAAAAATTATTATTATAAAAGTTATCTTACTATGAATATGAAAAATTATTTATTGAAGTATGAAAATGCAAAAACTTAAACAAAGCATATAAAAACACACGTTACAGTGTTGTCATCCAAAAGGAAATAAACAAATAAACTAGTATTTCTTGCACCCACTGCATTTCGGAGTGGGTATACAATTCTCCTTCTTCAGGGGTGTAGTTTATAGCAAGAAAGTTACTATTATACTATGGAATGATAACTGTTGCCGATTAAAAACATAGAAGTACACGGAGGTCGCTTCAAAAGTGCTTGAGCCAAGGGATCAACACAGAAGCATAACTCAATGGCAGAGAGGCGCTTAGCCCAAAATTACTAGTCCAGATCTCCCACACTACCAAAACCGACTTCGAGAGGCAGGTACCAGGGGACCCACTGGGGCCAAAATATAGGAGAGGGCCCTGCAGAGTTGCATGGAGGTAGCTTGGCTATATAAAAAGGAGTATACTAGAGTTTTATGAAGAGGCCACAAACATCAAAACTGATAGAAACTTGTGACTGCTCGCTCTGGCATCCAGCTCAATTCTCATCAGATCTCTCTTCATAGAGCATTTGACAGGCAGTGAGAAGGCGTTGTATTGTCCCCACCACAACCTGGCTTAACCCCTTGGACCCTGCACATCCACTTGCATGGGTAATAATCGGTGAGCATACATGGAGTATAATTCCTGCCACAGTTGCCAAGCAAAGCTTTGCAGCTGTGATGTGTACACACCTGGCCACCGCATCTGCAGCTATAGGGGGTAGCAATTGAAGGGTGGTAAAACCGTATCTCAACTGCAAGGTTTTACACACCCCAATACTTCACATGTTGGTGCAGCAGGTCACAGTTCTTTGATCACCACCGCACCAGACACATTGTCACCAGAATAATGTGGCTAGAATTAGAGTTCCTGATTGCCACCAAACCAGTGCAGCAAGCAACAATTTTGCTGATCATTGCCACACCAGTCCCAGAGTCACCAGACCAGTGTATACCAGCAAGAGTGTCCCTTATCACCGCCACACTAGTTAACCAGTTGCAGTATGTCACCACACCAGTGTAAGTCAGCAGCTGAGTTTCTGATTGCTGCCATACTAGTCCCTACTGTCACCAGACCAGTGCAGCCAGGAACAGTGTTCCTGATCACTGCCACACCAGTAAAGTGTTGCCTCAACCGTCACCTGTACTAGCCCTGGCTTGTTTATTGACCACGTTTCTGCCTACTGCCTGAACCGATCCTTTGCCTATTTGTTGACCATGGGGTTGATTTACTAAAACTGGAGACTGCAAAATCTGGTGCAGCTGTGTATGGCAGCCAATTGGCTTCTAACTTCAGCTTGTTCAGTTAAGCTTTGACAAAAAAAAAAGAAAAACTGGAAGCTGATTGGTTTCTATGCAGAGCTGCACCAGATTTTGCACTCTCCAGGCTTAGAAAATCAACCCCCATGTCTGCCTGCTATCTCAACTTACCTCTCTGCATGCCCAACTATGTTCCTGCGAGCCATCAGTCCTAGCCATCCCCTGCAGACAACTGCACTCCTGCAACCACAGTAACTTTCGTTCTTCCTTTCTCAGCCTTCTGTACTTTCTGGCCAATGAACATGGCATTATTGGGGTCAGCCACATACCAGTAGGCTAGAATTACTTGGCTTATAGAAACTACGACTGCTATAGGTGACACTATATGAAGCTATATTCCCTGATCACTCGTACAGAGGTGAACATTACAGTACATGTTTGACAAGATTTTGTTGATATGTGTAATACATGAGATACAATGTCTGGTATATATTCAGTCCAGACACTGAAAAAGGTCTCGCGCATGTGGCACTGCCATACTTGGGAGTAGTAGAATGTGTTTTGGGTTGCAATTCTAAGTATGCCCATGCTATGTGTGAGAAATATATAAATTGACAACTTGTATAAAAAATGTGTTTTCATTTTCTTTCAATATTTTCCAAAAACTTCCTATTTTTAAAATCCCGCTGCGCAATATTGGCATACAACTCATACCATAATAAGAAATTATAATACCATCAACATCAAACAAACCATAAAGACAACATAAACAATAGTGCAATAGTCATAATTCACCTAAATTTTCTGTAAAAGTGTCTGTTATTCCTTCAGTACACACTATTTTCTTATTGAGATGTGACAAAACCAAAAACACACCAAAAAAAAGTAATAAAAATAAAATTCTGTCCACCCAAGATAGCACATCAGTGACTTTTTCTTATAGTGAAAAAAATCCTCTTCTGATAATCCCACACAATGTGATTACACTTCTCTTCTTCTCTGATATCCACTTCAACATACACAGATCAATCCCACCACCTTTACTCTGATGCTCTGACCTGATCAATTGACCCAAAAGAATTAGGTCTTATGCAGTGGTCACCAACCCTGTCCTCAGGGCCCACAAACAGGCCAGGCTTTATGTATTACCTTGGGGAGATGCAGACTAGAATACTGCAATCACTGAGCAGCAAATGATATCACCTGTGATGTATTTCAGTTATCTGGCAAACCTGGCCTGTTAGTGGGCCCTGAGGAAAGGGTTGATGACCACTGGTCTTATGCACTTACCCCTTTAAGTGGGGTGACTATTACCATAACTGATCATCCCCATTATGGATTACTGGCTTCCTCAATCCATTCTCATCCAGATTCATCCACAGGTTAATATATATCAGAAGCTCAAAATAGAACATTATGCACGTAATGCTGTGACGTAACACGTAAAGAGGAGCTGATAATGTCACGCCACACAGACTGGAAGTGAGTGGGCTGCACTTTAGAGTTTCCAATGCCTGTGAGGGCCTTAAGGGTCAATGTACATGCATAAGCTGTAGTATGTGTGCACTTTACAAGTTGAGTGGATTGCTTGCTGACCAACTGCCATCATTATACTGCAGCAGGTTGGCACGGCTGCGCGAATCGCCGTTGGTGTATGTCGCCCACTTTAAGAGCACTAGGGGTGCGACGCCGGAGCAGATTCTCATGGCTGGCGGCCACCATGTCTGCTGGCGACCCACGATTGCTGCTCAGAGTGCCAGAAAAAATATTTTTTTTTTTACAAAATTGTCACTCTTTTTTTGCTTATAGCACAAAAAATAAAAACCGCAGAGGTGATCAGAAAACTCTATTTGTGGGGAAAAAAGGACATAAATTGTGTTTGTGTACAACGTCGCATGACCGTGCAATTGCCAGTTAAAGCAACACAGTGCCGCATTGCAAAAAACGGCATGGTTATTAAGGGGTAAATCCTTACGGTCCTTAAAGAGGAGGGCCACTTAATAAAAAATATTAAAAGTCAGCAGCTACAAATACTGCAGCTGCTGACTTTTAATAAATGGACTTACCTGTCCAGGGTGCCTGAGATGTCAGCAGCAGATGATGAGCAATCGCTCGTCTCATGGCTGCCCCTGCCGCCATCCTCGGTCAGGGAATCAGGAAGGGAAGCATTTCGGCTTCACTGCGGGGTTCCATCACTGCGCATGCGCGAGTCGCTCTTCGTATCTTCACTGGACTCATGTGTTCTGAGAACTGTGTGTTTCCCAGAACACAAGGGGGGGGGGCATTTGCGGCGCTAGCTATTCCCGGAAGTGGGTGCAGATACCTGGATTATACAGGTATCTGCACCCCCTCCCTCCTGAAAGGTGCCAATTGTGGCACCGGAGGGAAGGAGGAATCCGATGAGCGGAAGTTCCACTTTAGGGTGGAACTCCGCTTTAAGTGGTTAATAAAAATATTTACATAGAGGCAGAGAGAGCACTATGAATGTTCTTTTTTGAGATACTAATATATATTAACTTGTGGATGAATCTGGGTGAAGATGCATTGAGGAAGCCAGGAATCCAGAAAGGGGATGATCAGCCGTGGTAATAGTCATCCCACTTAAAGGAGAATGCACATAAGACGTAATTCTTTTATGTTAATTGAACAGGTGAGAGCATCAGAGTGAAGGAGGTGGGACTGCACTGTGTATGGTGAAGTAGATATCAGAGTAGCATTTGGAGAAGTGTTATCACATTATGTGGGATTATCAGAAGAGGATATTTTTTACCCGATAAGATCAAAAGACACTAATGTAATATAATATTTTTTTTGTGTATTTGGTTTTGTCACTTTTATAAGAACATTGTGTACTGAAGGAGTAACTGACAACTATACAAAAAAGTTTGGTGAGTTTGGAATTTTGCAGTATTGTTTATGTTGCCTTTACTGTTTGTTTACTGTTGATGGTATTATACATTCTTAAATATGATATAAGTTTTATGCCAATACTGTGTGGCACTATTTTAAACATAGCATATCACTGAACACATGTAAGAACATGGTAGCAGCTTAGATTGTGGCACATTATTGATATATTGATTATTGATTGTGCTGGGGTTTTTTGGTTAATAATTTAAATTTCCAAAAACTTGTGACACAAAAATGAAGTCTTCTAAACACTCACCATGCCTTCTAAAAAATACCTTCTGGTGTTTATTCTCCAAAAGGCAGTCATTTTGTGGGTGTTTCCATTGTCTTGGTACTCCAGCCCCCCCCCCCCCCAAAAATGTGATAGGTAGTAAGGAAACTAGATGCAAAATGTTTGCCCCCTAGAAAGCCTGAAGGTGCTCTTTGGATTTTGGGGCTCTCTATGTGGTTAGTCTGTGAAAAAGTCTAAGGCTACTTTCACACTGAGGCACTTTAGAGGCACTACATCGCTAAAAATAACACCTGCATAGTGCCTGTAAAGAGCCTCACCTGTCTCTCCAGTGTGAAAGCCCTCGCTTTAGCATCTTTGCAGTGCTGTAGGAATGGTGTATACACCGCTCCTGCCCATTGAAAACAATAGGACAGCACCGCCAAACCGATGGCAAAGAGCCGCTGCAGCGGCACTTTGCCGGCAGTTTTAACCCTTTTTCAGCCGCTAGTAGTGCGGTTTTATAACGCTACTAAAACGAATAGCGCCGCTTTACCGCCGGCGCCCGTCTGCCCCAGTGTAAAAGTAGCCCCACACATGTGGAAGGAATAGCAGAATGTGTTTTGGGGTGCAATTTTAAGTGTATTAAAGAGAAGAATCTGAGCTTGGGTCATAAAGAAAAAAACTGAGAGCTAGAAAGCTGCCAACACAATACCCTGACACTGCCTATGCTATAAATAGAAAATGAAACTATGCAGTGCTAAATGGAAATCAACATTGAAATAAAAATGTGCACAGAAAACATCAAGTGCTCTAAGAAATTCAAAATCCAATCACAGGACATATACAGTCGTGCTCATAAGTTTACTGGCAGAATTTATGATTTCTTGGCCATTTTTCAGAGAATACAAATGATAACACAAAAACTTTTCTTTCACTAATGGTTAGTGTTTGGCTGAAGCCATTTATTATCAGTCAACTGTGTTTACTCTTTTTAAATTATAATGACAACAGAAACTACCCAAATGATCCTGATCAAAAGTTTACATTCCCGTGTATTACCCCCTTTAAAATCAATGACAGCTTGAAGTCTTTTGTGGTATTTGTGGATGAGTCTCTTAATCTTCTCAGATGGTAAAGCTGCCCATTCCTCTTGGCAAAAAGCCTCCAGTTCCTTTAAATTCTTGGGCTGTCTTGCATGAACTGCATGTTTGAGATCTCCCCAGAGTGGCTTGATGATACTGAGGTCAGAAGACTGAGATGGCCACTCCAGAACCTTCACTTTATTCTGCTGTAGCCAATGACAGGTTGACTTGGCCTTGTGTTTTGGTTTATTGTCATGTTGGAATGTCCAAGTACATCCCATGGGCAGCTTCCTGGCTGATGAATGCAAATTTTCCTCCAGTATTTATTTTTGGTACATCACGGGACACAGAGCCACAGTATTTGCTGATGGGTTATATAGGTGCCACTAGGTGATGGACATTGGCACACCCTAGACAAGAAGTTTAGCTCCCTATATAACCCCTCCCCTTACTGGGAGTACCTCAGTTTTTTCACCAGTGTCTTAGGCGCTGGAATATTAATTCACTGGGGCAAGCCATGCAACCAGATCCATTCAAAGTGCCAGAATTGAATGGTACCCGGCCTCGTGTCCGAAGAAACAAGGTTTTACCTGTAATGCTTCTCTTTTTTAGAGAGCTGGACCCTGGGATCCAGTATTTGGCATTTTCAGCCATATTCCTGGCAGGGTGCTTTACAGGTCCAGAGCTGAAGATTTTCTAAACGGAGCCCACCTTGAGAGGTGAAGATTGCGTCTGTTACCACAGAACCTTGCAGCTGGATAAGGTAAGGTAGATTCCTAAGGAATTTTTCTAATTCTTGTGTGTTTTCTCCTTTAATGTAACTGTTGTCATGCCTAAAGTCACCACCAGGAGCTGTCAAGAGCACATGCCTTTCCATGCTTGTCAGTCTCGTCTCTGTGTACAAGCTGCACGCTACCACGAGCCCATGCTCCAGGTAGGATGTGGGAAGGGTTTTTTTTTTCTTTTCAGGCTAGAGGCCATAGGGCAGTTGGCGGTATGCCAAATGGCCTCTCGCCGCTGCCGCCATTACAGTGGCTCTTCATCCACCGGCCCTCCTCTCTCCTCTGCCCCAGCCTCCTCTCCATGTGCAATCCAATCAGGATTGGAGCCCTTGGCTTGCGGGAAAAGCAGTCTTTTTTAAAAAGATAAGGGTGGGTGGGGGGGGGCGGAGCATTAGTGCAACATCGGCGTGGCTATAAAGTGCACTCTTTTGCAGGTGCACACAGCTCAAGGAGGCACACAGAGCAGATGGATGGCATGTGAGTGTGGGTGACACAGGCATTTCCAGACAACATTTATTTAGCATCAGACTGAGCCTTGATAGCAGCTGCAGTTGCTGGACTATTTTGCTCAGCAGTGGGAGCATTTCTGGTAGTACCTCTGCATTTGTGCTTGGCACTATGGGCAGAAGGGGAACTAGAGTTCTGAGAATTCCCATCTCCTCGTTTCCTCAGATCAAATGTTCCTAAAGACCCAGAGAAAAACAAGTCTCTCTTTCAAGCATTGAAGCGACTTTTGTCGCAAAAAGTAATCATGGTGGTTCGCATGCAAGAGCAGGGATTGGAGTTTTATTCAAACCTTTTCATGGTGTCAAAGGCAAACGGAGATTTCAGACCCATTCTAGATCTCAAGGATCTAAACCCGGGTTCTTAAAAATTCAATGTTTTTACATGGAATAAATCTGATCAGTAGTCTCCATCCTACAAGGAGGAAAACTTCTGGCATCAATAGACATCAAGGATGCATACCTGCATGTACTTATTTTCCCTGCTCATCAGAAATATCTGCGCTTCGAAGTGGAAAAACTGAATTTTCAGCTTGTAGCTCTTCGGTCTAGCTACTGTACCTCAGGTGTTCACAAAGGTCCTGGCTCCTCCTCTGGCAGGATCAAGGGCCCAGGGTATAACTGTTATAGTATACCTAGACGACCTGCTCTTAATATACCGGTTGGTAGCCTGCTTAGACCAAAGCTCACCACAGTCAACTACCTGGAATACCTATGTTGGGTCTTCAACCTAGAGAAGTCTTCTTTAAAACCAGTAAGAAGACTAGAGTACTTGGGTCTGGTCATAGATACAACCCAGAAGAGGGTGTTTTTACCCCAGGCAAAAATCAGTGCCATAAAGGAGCTGGTTCAGGTATTCAGGGCAAAGAAGGGTCCTTCTATTTGCCTTTGTATGAGGTTGTTGGGAAAGATCGTGGCTTCATTTGAAGCGGTTCCCTATGCTCAGTTTCATTCAAGACTGCTGCAAAACAGTATCCTGTCTGCCTGGAACAAGAAAGTCCAGGCGCTAGATTTTCCGATGCGATTGTCACCAATAGTGCGTCAGTGCCTCAGTTGGTGGTTGATACCTGAGAATCAGTGGAAAGGGAAATCCTTTTTCCTGTTGCCTGGAAGGTGGTGTAACCTGGGGGACAGATAGCAGGTATAAAGCTCCCTGGGATGAGCCGTTTCTCAGGCACAGATACCAAGTCCAGAAATTAAGTGACCAACAGTGCTGTTTTTATTTGTGATATATACAAGTCCTTATACAGGTGCTGTACAGTGCTCCAAAAGAACAAAATAAAGGGCAAAGTAACAAAACACAAAACCTAGCCGTGTCACGGCTCTAGCTATACAGTCTGCAGGCCCTCACTACCAGGCTGAACAAGCCTACTGCTTGTCAGTCTCCACAAAAAAACGGCTTAAGAGGTTTTACCAACCTTACTTCTCTTCACCGACCAACTGTGTGTGAATGTCCCAGGCAGAGAGCAAAGGCTGTCTGCTCAGGTGAGCCTAAACTAGCCTGGGGAGGAGGACCAAGACCCGAACTGGATCACAGATTCCTGAACGTGTATGAGAGGAGCCTGAGAGAGGTATAAACCCCGAACAGGACTTTCCCAGGCTCTCTCTGGGATGCTCTGCTACAGTGGTAACAACAAATGCCAGCCTTTCGGGTTGGGGAACAGTTCTGGAAGAAAAGACTGTCCAAGAGAAATGGTCCAAAACCGAGAGGACCCTACCCATCAACATTCTAGAGATTCGGGCAGCGTACCTAGCCCTAAAGGCCTGGACATTCAGGTTGCAGGGTTGTCCTGTCAGGATCCAATCCGACAATGCCACAGCAGTGGCTTATATCAATCACCAAGGGGGCACCATGAGTCATGTAGCCCAGGGAGAGGTAAACCAGATCCTAATCTGGGAAGAAAAGCATGTGCCGTGCATAGCGGCAATATTTATTCCAGGGGTAGAGAACTGGCAGACGGACTACTTAAGTGGCCAGCAGTTGTTCCCAGGGGAATGGTCTCTTCACCCTGACATCTTCCTGGCTATATGCCAAAGATGGGGGATCCTGGATGTAGATCTGTTTGCGTCCAGGTTCAACAATAAGATCGACTTTGTGTCAAGAACAAGGGATCCACTTGCAGGCGGGAATGATGCATTTGTGACTCCGTGGCATCAGTTCTCACTGATTTATGCATTCCCTCCTATTCTGCTGCTACCACAACTATTTCGCAGGATCAAGCAGGAAAATAAGTCGGTGCTTCTGGTAGCCCAAAAGATCTTGGTATGCAGAAATAGTGAAGATGGCAGTAGGGTCCCCATGGACCCTACCACCATGTCCAGACCTGCTGTTGCAGGGACCAGCATTCCATCCTACTTTACAAACGCTAAATTTAACAGTTTGGCTATTGAAACCCACATTTTGAAGAGTCGTGGTCTTTCAGACCCAGTAATTTCTACCTTGATTAATGCAAGGAAGCCAGCTTCTAAAGTAATTTATTATAGAGTCTGGAAGGCATATGTCTCCTGCTGTGGTGAATCCAGGGGTTGGCATCCCAGAAAGTATGTCATAGGGAGAATCCTTGCTTTTGTGAAAATGGCGTTTGTCAGGAACCATGAAACAGACAGAGACAGAAGTACAATCTAATCACACTTGTTTATTAATAAAAATAAAAAGATAAATAGGAAAAAGCGTATTCAAGCAAGCCAGATAGGGTAGTCAGCCAGTCCAAAGTTCATAAACCAAATCGGGTAATCAGCCAGTCCAGACATCAGGGATCCACGGAGAGCAACTGTAAGCAGGATGGAAGCCAGGAGGGATGTTAGCAAGCCAGTCTTAAAACAACAGCAGGAGATGGTTCCTAGTGATGTGACCAAATGTGAAGGCACAGGAGAAATGAGCTGGAAGACTTAATATAGGCAGAATAGACGAGCATCATCAGGAACAGCTGGTAACTGAAGAGAGAGAAGAGAGCCGGCAATTAGCTGACAGCTGAGCGGCCAGCCCAGAGGAGGAAGGGCTAAGCCAGCCCTGACAGGGTTAGAGATGAAGCTGGCCTTGAGTACTATCAAGGGCCAGGTCTCAGCCTTGTCGATATTGTTTCAACGTCTGCTTGCTTCACATTCTTTGGTCCGAAGCTTTATACAGGGGGTAACGTGGCTTAATCCACTGGTTAGAGCTCCCCTGAACCCCTGGGACTTGAATTTAGTTCTGTCAGCATTACAGAAACAGCCTTTTGAGCCGATACAACATATTCCCTTGGTCCTTTTGACAAGAAAGCTAATTTTTCTGGTAGCCATTTCCTCTGCAAGAAGGGTATCAGAATTGGTGGCTCTTTCTTGTAAAGAGCCATATTTAATTATTCATAAGGATAGAGTAGTATTGCGTCCTCATCCTAGCTTTATACCGAAGGTGGTTTCAGGTTTTCATCTAAACCAGGATATTGTTCTGCCTTCATTCTTTCCAGATCCCTGTTCTATGGAAAAAAGTCACTACATTCTCTGGATGTAATGAGAGCGGTCAAAACCTATTTGGAAGTGACTGCTCAGATTCGCAAGACAGATGTTTTGTTTGTGTTGCCTGAAGGTCTTAAAAAAGTACAGGCATCGTCGAAATCTACCATTGCTAAGTGGATTTGACAGGTAATTGTTCAAGCTTATGGGTTGAAGAGGAAAGTTCCATCTTATCAAATCAAAGTGCACTTCACCAGGGCTGTTAGTGCTTCAGGGGCAGTGCATCAACAGGCCTCCATGGTTCAAATCTGCAAGGCTGCAACTTGGTCTTCATTCCATACATTCACCAGATTCTATCAGGTGGATGTGAGAAGATATGAGGATATCGCCTTTGGGCGCAGTGTGCTGCAGGCAGTGGTACAAGGTCCTCGGGGCTGATTGCACGCTACTTTTTTTGTGTCTCCCTCCCCTCATATAGCATTGCTCTGGGACATCCCATCAGTAAATACTGTGGCTCTGTGTCCCGCGATGTACGAAAAAGGAAATAGGATTTTTATAACGGCTTACCTGTAAAATCCTTTCCTTTGAGTACATCACCGGACACAGCGGTCCCTCCCCTCTTATAATAAACATATATTGCTTTGCTACAAAACTGAGGTACTCCCAGTAAGGGGAGGGGTTATATAGGGGGCTAAACTTGCTGTCTAGGGTGTGCCAGTGTCCATCACCTAGTGGTGCCTATATAACCCATCACTAAATACTATGGCTCTGTGTCTCGTGATGTACTTGAAGAAAAGGATTTTACAGGTAAGCTGTTATAAAAATCCAATTTTTTTTTTAATAACTAACTGCATTCATCTTGCTATCAATTTTGCCCAAATTCCCTGTGCCTTTGTAGCTCCCACATGCCAAAAACATCAGCGATCCATCTCCGTGTTTCACAGTAGGAATGGTGTACCTTTCATCATAGGCCTTGTTGACTCCTCACCAAATGTAGTGTTTGTGGTTGTGGCCAAAAAGCTCAATTTCGACTTTGTGCCAGAGGGTTTGAGGGTTGTCTCTGTGCTGTTTGGCGTATTGTAAGTGCAATACTTTGTGCCATTTGTGTAGTAATGGCTTTCTTCTGGCGACTTGACCGTGCCATCCATCTTTCTTTAAGTGCCTCCTTATTGTACAACTTGAAACAGCCACACCACGTTTTCAGAGAGTCCTGTATTTCACCTGAAGTTATTTGTGGGTTTTTCTTTGCATCGCAAACAATTTTCCTGGCAGTTGTGGCTGAAAGTTTAGTTGGTCTACCTAGACATGGTTTGGTTTCAACAGAGCCCTTCATTTTCTACTTCTTGAGTTTGAACACTGCTGATTGACACTCAATTCCTTGGATATGTTTTTATATCCCTTTCCTATTTTATACAGTTCAACTACCTTTTCCCGCAGAACTTTTGACAATTCTTTTGCTTTTCCCATGATTCAGAATCCAGAAACGTCAGTGCAGCACTGGATGAAGGATGCAAGGGTCTGTCAGGAGTCCAGAAACTCATTGACCTTTTATACACACACACTAATTACAAGCAAACAGATCACAGGTGAGGATGGTTACCTTTAATAGCCATTCAAACCCCTTTGTGTCATCTTGTGTGCATGTTATCAGGCCAAAATCACCAGGGTGTGTAAACTTTTGATCAGGGTAATTTGGGTAGTTTCTGTTGTTATTATGATTTAAAAAGAGTAAACACAATTGATTGATAATACATGGCTTAAGCCAAACACTAACCTTGTGTGAAAGAAATGTTTGTGTTATCATTCATATTCTCTGAAAAATGGGCAAGAAATCATAAATTCTGCCAGAGTATGTAAACCTATGAGCATAATTGTATGAAACATCATGTATTATCAAACTTGTGCAAATATATTTATAATGAGAACATAAGTGAAAGTGCAAACATGCCTTTAGTAGAAACACTGCCGTAAAAAGACTCTTAGCTTGGTGCCAATAAATAACGTGTGGAGCTTACCTAGAGAAATATAATATCAATGAAGCATAAAAAAAATCCATAACCACTTGGGATCCGCGCTATTGCAAAATGACGGCAATAGCGCGGACCCACATTTCCGGGACTACGTCTATTGACGTAGTCCCGGTTACGAGCGGCCTGCGCGCCCCCTGAGGGGCGCGCGCGGCGCGCTCTGTGATCGGCGAGTCCGTGAGACTCGCCTGATCACCGATCCGTGTAAGGGGTCGATCCCGACCCCTTATCACGTGATCAGCTGTCAGCCAATGACAGCTGATCATGTGATAAAACGGAGCCGGTAATCGGCTAGTATTCCTCCTCGCGCTGACAGCGCGAGGAGAAAAAAAAAAAGCCGATCGCCGGCGGCCGTGTTCGGGACATCAGTCCCGATCACGGCCAGCAATTTAAACGGACACCTGCCCCCTGCCAGTGCCCACCTGCCACCCGCAGTGCCATCCTGAAATAAAGTAAGTGCCCCCCTGTCAGTGCCACCCAGCAGTGCCCATAGTGCCCACAGTGCCACCCAGCAGTGCCCACAGTGCCACCCAGCAGTGCCCACAGTGCCACCCAGCAGTGCCACCCACAGTGCCACCCAAAATCTGCCTCAAAGGTGCTGCACCCCAGTGCCGCCCATCAGTGCCCAGCAGTGCCGCCCATCAGTGCCCAGCAGTGCCGCCCATCAGTGCCCAGCAGTGCCACCTATCAGAGCCACCTATCAGTGCCACCTATCAGTGCCCATCAGTCCCATCTATCTGTGGTACCTATCAGTGCCCATCCGTGCCACCCATCCGTGCCACTTATCCGTGCCACCCATCCGTGCCATCTTATCTGTGCCCATCTTTGCCCATCAGTGCCGCCTTATCTGTGCCCATCGGTGCCGCCTTATCTGTGCCTATTAGTGCCGCCTTAACTATGCCTATCAGTGCCCACCAGTGCAGCCTATCAGTGCCCACCAATGCAGCCCATCAGTGCCCACCAATGCAGCCCATCAGTGCCCACCAATGCAGCCTATCAGTGCCGCCTAATCAGCGCACTTCAATGAAGGAGAAAAATGACCCGTTTGCAAAATTTTATAACAAACTATTAAAACATGATTTTTTTTTTTTTTTTTTGCATCTTTTTTTGTTTGTTTAGCAAAAAATAAAACTCCGAGCTGTAACTAAATACCACCAAAAGAAAGCTCTATTTGTGGGAAAAAAATGATAAAAATTTCATTTGGGTACAGTGTTGTATGACCGCGCAATTGTCACTCAAAGTGCATCAGCGCTGAAAGCTGAAAATTGGTCTGGGACTGAGGGGGGTTTAAGTGCCCAGTAAGCAAGTGGATAAACATTCTGTAAAGTGCTTGTGAGGTACGACCACTCCAAATGTAGGTGTCAATCGCTTGCATACCACATCACTGTGATCGCAAAACTGCTTAACAGAAAGTCATGACCCACTACCCATTACCCAGAGTGGCCATGAAAGCTGTTATATCAAGTATGCCAGCAAATGGTATAGAACATCCCCAGGAAAACTCCAACCCATAAGGACCAACTGCTCCCTGAGGAGCTCTGCTCTCCTAAGTCAAGATTGAACACAAAGAGCTGGATATTACGCAGATCTGCTCCAAATAGCCCTCGACAGCCTTCTATCATGTAAAGCTGCTCTATAGATTTTTGGGCCTTCTATGCATCTAGGCAAAAAGTCTCACACCTGTAGTATCCTCATACTGGGGAGGCGTGGCAGAATGTGTTTTGGGGTGTGATTGTAAGCATGTCTATGCTGTGTGTGAGAAATGTGGGGCTTTTTTCATAATCTTCTGTGTTTTTTTGTTTATAATGCGAAAAAAAAACCCCAGTGATGATTACATACAACCAAACTTGGGTATAGTGTTGCATGACCTATTGTCAAAGTGTAACGGCGTAGTACAGCAAATATAAAAAATGGCCTGGAATGGGGTGAAAGTGTCTGGTCTTAAGGTGGTTAATAAAGAGTGAATCTGTCCACAGAACAATATTTTAGCACTAGTGTGAAAAACCCAGGTGGTCTTTGGCATTAAAGTGACACAAAACAATGTCATTATTCTACAAAAGGAATGTATACACTTCCACAGCATAATGGGCCTGTTAAGGCCAATTCTGACACTTCTCTGCTACATGTAAAAATCTACTTTGTTTGCTAGAAAATTACTTGGGACCCCCAAACATTATATATATTTTTTTAGCAGAGGTCCTGTAAAATAAAATGATGGGTATTGCAATTATGTCACACTGTATTTGCGCAGCAGTTTTTCAAATGCAATTTTTTCGGAAAAATACTCTGTAATGAATTTTAATGCATACAAACACAATATAATACCTGATTTTGTGTAAAGTTTAAAATATGATGTTATGCTGAGTAAATAGATAACTAACATGTCGCGCTTAAAAATTGCACTCGTCAGTGGAATGGCAGCAAATTATGGTACTTAAATTCTACATAGGCAACATTTAAACACCTTTACAGGTTACCATTTTAAAGATACACAGGAGGTCTGGTACTAGAATTATTGGTTTCGCTCTGATATTCGCGGCAATACCTCACATGTTACATGGTAGGTGAGGCTGAAAAAGTCCATCAAGTCCAACCTATGTGTGTGATTATATGTCAGTATTACATTGTATATCCCTGTATGTTGCACTCGTTCAGGTGCTTATCTAATAATTTTTTGAAACTATCGATGCTCCCCGCTGAGACCACCGCCTATGAAAGGGAATTCCACATCCTTGCCGCTCTTACAGTAAAGAAACCTCTTTTGTTCTAATTTTAGTGAGTGGCCACGTGTCTTATTAAACTCCCTTCTGTGACATAGTTTTATCCCTATTGTGGGGTCACCAGTATTGCATTTGAAAATTGAAATCATATCCCCTCTCAAGCATCTCTTCTCCAGAGAGAATAAATTCAGTGCTTTCTTCATAAGTAATATCCTCCAGACCTTTTATTAGCTTTGTTGCCCTTCTTTGTACTCTCTCCATTTCCAGTACATCCTTCCTGAGGACTGGTGCCTGGAACTAGACAGCATACTTCAGGTGCGAGCGGACCAGAGTCTTGTAGAGCGGGAGAATTATCGCTTTATCCCTGAAGTTAATCCCCTTTTTAATGCATGCCAGTATTCTGTTTGATTTGTTAGCAGCAGCTTGGCATTGCAAGCTACTATCATCTACTAGGATCCCCAGGTCCTTTTCCATCCTAGATTCCCCCAGAGGTTTACCGTCTATGAGTAGATTGCATTCATATTTTTGACACCCAAATGCATTATTTTTCTACATTAAACCTCATTTGCCATGTAGTTGCTCACCCCATTAATTTGTTCTGATCTTTTTGCAAGGTTTCCACATCCTGCAGGGGGAAGTTATTACCCTGCTTAGCTTAGGGTTGTCCGCAAATACAGAGATTCAGCTATTTACCCCATCCTCCAGGTCGCTTATTAACAGATTAAACAGGATTGGTCCCAGCACAGAACCCTGGGGGACCCCACTACCCACCCCTGACCATTCGGAGTATTCCCCATTTATCACCAACCTCTGAACTCGGCTTTGTAGCCAGTTTTCAATCCATGTACTCACCCTATGGTCCATGCCAACGGACCTTACTTTGTACAGTAAACGTTTATGGGGAACTGTGTCAAATGCTTTTGTAAAATCCAGATACACCACGTCTACGGGCCTTCCTTTATCTATATGGCAGCTCACCTCCTTATAGAAGGTTAATAGATTGGTTTGGCAAGAACGTTTCTTCATGAATCCATGCCGATTACTGCTAATGATACCATTTTCACTACTAAAATCCCAAGTCTATTTCTAATTCTGTCCTCTGTTAGCCATGAGGGTGCTTCCTGTGAGGTGTCATGAGGAAAAACACTGCAGTCTTGTTTACTGAAGCCCCCGATTCCCTTGTGAAGACTGGGCAGAAGAATACATTAAAATTCAATACCTTTGCCATCTCACTATCCTTTGTAACCAGATGTCCTTCCTCATTCTTTATGGGGCCAGTATGGTCTGTCCTCCCTTTTTGATGTTTATATACCATATTTATCGGCGTATAACACGTACCTTCAATTTATGAGGGAAGTTTCAGGAAAAAAACTTTTTTTTCAAAATAAACCACTTTGAAGCAAAATATTGGTCAGTGCCCATCTGCAGCCTCAATGCAGCCCGATTAGTGCCCATCTGCAGCCTCATTGCAACCTGAGTTGTGCCCATCTGCAGCTTCAATGCAGCCTGATCTGTGCCCATCTGCAGCCTTAATGCAGCCTGATATGTGCCCATCTGCAGCCTCAATGCAGCCTGATATGCGCCCATCTGCAGCCTCATTGCAGCCTGATATGTGCCCATCTGCAGCCTTAATGCAGCCTGATATGCGCCTATCTGCACCCATCTCCCATCAATGCAGCCTGAAACCCATCTGCAGCCTCACCATCTCTCATGCAGGAAATCACCAAGCCAGCATCTCCTGTTTACTCGGCTCTCAGTCGGTAGTCACATACACAGTCCCGCCTCCACCATCGGAATTGGACCAGCTCCTGTGATTGACAGAACACTGGTCCAATGCCGGTGCTCTTAAAGCAAACCCATCTTTCCTCCGTGTTCTTTGTTTCTAAGCCTTTATCCCAATTTATATCTTCTGGCAAGGTTTGTAATTTAGGGAAGTTGGCTCTTTTGAAATTCAATGTCTTTGTACTCCCCTTGTGTTTCCTAATTGTGTGATTTATACTGAAGGCAATTAACCCGTGATCGCCGTTTCCTAAATTGCTCCGTATTTACACATCCGTGATCAGGTCTGTATTGTTGGTAATCAGTAGATCTTGTAACTTCTTGTTTCTAGTTGGTGCGTCTACCATCTGACCCATGAAATTGTCCTGCAAGACATTTAGGAACTGGCGAGCCTTAGACGACTGCGTGGTTCCCTACGCCCTGTCTATGTCTGGATAATTAAAATCTCCCATTATAATTACACTTCCCATCCTTGCTGCAAATCCAAATTGTGATAGGAGGTCCGCCTCCCCCTCTTCCCTCAGGTTAGGGGGCCTATAGCATACTCCCAGTATTATTTTCCCCTTAGTTTCATCCTTTTGGAGCGCTACCCATAAGAATTCCACCTCCTCCCTAGCTCCCTTATTGATGCCATCTCTCACATTCACTTGTACATTATTCTTGATATATAGGCATAACCCTCCCTCTTTTTTACCCTCTCTATCCCTGCAATAAAGGGAATACCCTTGAATGGCTGCCAGCCAATCATGGGAGCTGTTGAACCAGATCTCTGAAATTCCCACAAAATCGAAATCCTCCTCGTTCAACAGAATCTCTAGTTCACCCATCTTGTCCGCCAGGCTCCTGGCATTGGTGAACCTGCCACATAGTTTAGTCCAGTCGCATACTGTCCTCTTATTGGGTGTTCCGAGATTGCAAATAGGACTTGTTACTATACTTACCTTGGGTTTATGTGCTTTAGTCAACCTGCCACTAATTCCCCCAATACTACCCTCTGGAATATGTTCACTGCTGACTATCTCTACCTTAGGACGCCCCTGTCGCCTAGTTTAAAAACACCTCTAACTTTTCAGCCATCTTCACTCCCAGCAGATCTGCACCCTCCTCATTTAGATACAGTCCATCCCTTCTATAGAACTGGTGACCGACTGAGAAGTCAGCCCAGTTTACTTCCCTAATCTCTCTCTGCCTTTCTGGTGTGGCTTGAGGTACCGGTAGTATTCCAAAGAATACTACCTTGGAGGTCCTTTTCCTCAATTTAGCTCCTAAGTGCCTAAAATCGTTCTTTAGGACACTCCGTCTGCCTCTGACTTTGTCATTGGTACCATCGCGCACCATGACAGCCAGGTCTTCCTCATCCCCTCCCAGTAATCTGTCCACCAGATCAGTGATGTGCTGAACCCAAGCACCCGGTAGACAACATACAGTTCACTGCTTCAGGTCTTTGTCACAGATTGCCCTCTCTTTTCTTCTAAAAATTGAGTCCCCTACCACCAGAATCTGTTTATCCTTTCCCTTCACTTCCCCCGACTCTCACTGGAGTTCTTCCCCTGGCAGCTAGGAGAGTCCCCCAGCTCCAGCAGTGCTGGTCCCTGACCGGTTTTACCAATGTCACTCAATAGAGCGTACTTATTGGGATGCTCCAGCCCAGGATTGGCCTTCCTGGCACTTCCACCTCTATCATTCCTGTCACCTATCTACTTGTTTCTAGTTCCTGCATCTCTTTGTTTCCACCCGCCCCTGTGCTGGCCCCTGCCAGGTACGTTCCCAGCTCTCCTTTAGTATGGAGGGTCTTCTTAGTGTTCACAGTTGCATTCCCTAGATTCTGAACCTGCGCTTCCAGAGAAACAATGTGCTTACATTTTGCACAGCAGTATTCGCTCTTGATCAGATGATCAAGGAACACATACATGCCGCAAGATGTACACCGAGGTGTATCTCCACGCCCACCAGGCATCGTACCTACTAATTTAATAAGGATTGGGGATTATACCCTGTCCAAATTACCTAACAACCACTTTCCTGACACTAATACTCAACAATACAATACACATGTACTCGATGCCCACGTGCACTTGCAGCCTACGTGCACTTACAATACACAGGTACACACAATACATGGGTACTCCCAACACCCACAATACTCAGGTACTACCTGACACTAATACTCAGTACAGCTCACGTGCACTCGCAGCACACTCCCGTTAATTAGTAGGCCGAAGGAAGGAAACAAAAAAAAAAGTCTGTTTAAAAAGTGACAGAAAAGTTGTTAAAAAAGCTGCAAGGAAAAACCCCAAAAAGAACCTAAAAACACAACACAGCAATCACCAGCAGTCAAAAGCAAAACTTGTTCATGCTCTCCACTCAAGGTTCCCACTGTTCAGCTTCCAACCAGCAGGTCTGTGTGGTTTGATGCAGAAGTATGTGTTTGCATTTGCATGGGGGGGAGGGGGCACTTTTTTTTCTTATTATTTATTTTATCTAGTTTTTAGTTTTTTTTTGTATTAACTTTATTGCTTTCACAAGGGAAGAACAAAATCCCTTGAGACAGCATGGGCCATGACAGGTCCTCTTTAGACCCAAATCTCTCCTGTGGCCTGTAATGCAGCCAATCAGACACAGATCAGTCTGATTGGCTGCTTTTCTGACCACTAATGGCCAGGTACACATACTCGTCACTTCTGAGTTCACAGAGAGGAAGGAACAACATCAGTTCCTCTCTCTCTCTCTCTCTCTCTCTCTCTGTGCTGTTCAGCCATCGCCGCCGGTCGCATCACTCCCAGGCTCCACGATCAGATGGCAGAGCCTGGGAAAGGCGGCAGTGGCGATGGGGGGGGGAAACTCTTTCCGCCACCCGCAGAAGTGATCGAGTGACTGTTCAGCCACTTGAATCCCTTCTGCAGTACAGGGAATCACTGGCTGAAAATTTTCATACCATAATGATACCTGCAGGTGTCGGTATCATCCCAGTATAACCACTGCAACCCGAGGACGTCCAGGTACAACTGTTCAAGAAATAGGTATTTTTCCCCTGAACTGTAAAATAACAGCTGTGCAGGGCTGTTTATATGCTGCAGCCACTGTATTTTTAACTTGGGTTGTAGAGTCCAGCAAGTGACACCACTTGGGGCTGTGTGCAATGCAGTTGTGACATTAAAGGGTTAAATCAGGTGGTGAGGAGGCAATGTAACGCCTTTCCACTACCTTTTAATATCTATTGAAGAGCAATGTCACTGAATGGAGAGAACCTGAGACTGAGCGGGGATTTCTGCATATCCTGACTTGGAGTAAAGAACAGGCTAATGGCTCCTGGGGTTTGCAGCGTGAAGGTAGCAGAGTGATGGGAGCGGGACATCTCCTAGGCCAGTGGTTCTCAACCCTGTCCTCAAGTAGCCCCAACAGGCCATTTTATGGGATTTCTCTTAGATAAAATAGCTGTCCAAAATACCAAGCCATTGACTCTGATTTAAAGCACCTATGTAAGATAAAAGAAAACCTGCAAAAAACATGGCCTTTTGGGGGTACTCGAGGACAGGGTTGAGAACCACTGTCCTGGACAACATTCTACCACAGAACCGAGCCTCCCTGCTGTACCAATCAGCTCCCCAGGCTCTCTCCTTCCAGTTCTTGCCACTTTCCACACGAACATCTGTCAAAGTGCCTTTCTGAGCATGTCAGCTTCCTGACAGAGAGGCGTTCTAATAATGGATGCATCAAGGGACAGCCAAAGCTCTGTATGTGGCCCTAGGGCCGTAATTTGTCCAGGTCCAATTTAGATGATAATGTAATTACAACTTGGGAGTAATTCAGAAAATTCCTAGGGGTTCAAAACATTTTTTCTCTTTATTAAACAAAAGAATGAGTGACCAGTCAAGGTAAACAGCACCTATTGTACCTTAGAAGAAACATGATTTTTCACTTAACACAACTTGTTTTTTCCTAAAGTAGAACTATAGGCAAAACCAATTAATTTTTATTTATTTTTTTGGATAGAGTATTATATTATTATTATATTATTATTATTATTATATAACCCCTTTTTTATTTATTTTTTGCCATCTGTGTCCCATTGAGGAAATTTGTCCCATAGCCAAAACAGGAAGTGAGAGGAAATCTATGCAAATTAATAATTAATTAGTGTCCCCATTGGAAAATTTCCCCTCTATTACTTTTCTGGGGACCCAACATTTGTGATTATCCTTTACTTTCAATAATAATGGTAAAAAAAACTGCCAGGTGTTCTATTCCATCTCCACTCTATCCAAAGCTAGACATTTTTTTTTATTTAGACCCCTTTTCACCCTGGGGCCGCCCGTGTGTGTGCGGTAAAGCGCCACTCGTTTTAGCGATGCTTTACCACTGTTTAAGTGCCGCTTTTCGGCCACTAGCGGGGCAATTTTAACCCCAAAAAAGGGGTTAAAAACTCCCGTGTTGCAGCCCTTCGGAAGCACTGCCCATTCATTGCAATGGGCAGGGTTGTTTTGGGAGCTCTATATACAGCATTCCCAAACCGCCCCAAAGTTGCTGCTTGCGGGACTTTTTCTAATGCCTTGCAAGCGCATCGCCTGGGTGTGAAAGCACTCATTGCAATGAATGGAAGGCAGTTTTCATTTGCTTTTTCTAGCGCTAAAACGCCTGAATACTGCCTCAGTGTGAAAGGGGTCTTAAGTTTATATAAAGGGTAACTCCACTTTTGTGGGAAAAAAGTAGCAAATAAAAAAAAAAATATATAGCGTACACAATTGCGACATACACTACCGTTCAAAAGTTTGGGGTCACATTGAAATGTCCTTATTTTTGAAGGAAAAGCACTGTACTTTTCAATGAAGCTAACTTTAAACTAGTCCTAACTTTAAACAAATATACTCTATACATTGCTAATGTGGTAAATGACTATTCTAACTGCAAATGTCTAGTTTTTGGTGCAATATCTACATAGGTGTATAGAGGCCCATTTCCAGCAACTATCACTCCAGTGTTCTAATGGTACAATGTGTTTGCTCATTGGCTCAGAAGGCTAATTGATGATTAGCAAACCCTTGTGCAATCATGTTCACACATCTAAAAACAGTCTAGCTCCTTCCAGAAGCTACAAAACTGACCTTCCTGTGAGCAGATTGAGTTTCTGGAGCATCACATTTGTGGGGTCAATTAAACGCTCAAAATGGCCAGAAAAAGAGAACTTTCATCTGAAACTCGACAGTCTATTCTTGTTCTTAGAAATGAAGGCTATTCCATGCGAGAAATTGCAAAGAAATTGAAGATTTCCTACAACGGTGTGTACTACTCCCTTCAGAGGACAGCACAAACAGGCTCTAACCAGAGTAGAAAAAGAAGTGGGAGGCCGCGTTGCACAACTAAGCAAGAAGATAAGCACATTAGAGTCTCTAGTTTGAGAAACAGACGCCTCACAGGTCCCCAACTGGCATCTTCATTAAATAGTACCCGCAAAACACCAGTGTCAACATCTACAGTGAAGAGGCGGCTGCGGGATTTTGGGCTTCAGGGCAGAGTGGCAAAGAAAAAGCCATATCTGAGACTGGCCAATAAAATAAAAAGATTAAGATGGGCAAAAGAACACAGACATTGGACAGAGGAAGACTGGAAAAAAGTGTTGTGGACGGATGAATCCAAGTTTGAGGTGTTTGGATCACAAAGAAGAACGTTTGTGAGACGCAGAACAAATGAAAAGATGCTGGAAGAATGCCTGACGCCATCTGTTAAGCATGGTGGAGGTAATGTGATGGTCTGGGGTTGCTTTGGTGCTGGTAAGGTGGGAGCTTTGTACAGGGTAAAAGGGATTCTGAATAAGGAAGGCTATCACTCCATTTTGCAACGCCATGCCATACCCAGTTGACAGCGCTTGATTGGAGCCAATTTCATCCTACAACAGGACAATGACCCTAAACACACCTCCAAATTGTGCAAGAACTATTTACAGCAGAAGCAGGCAGCTGGTATTCTATCGGTAATGGAGTGGCCAGCACAGTCACCAGATCTGAACCCCATTGAGCTGTTGTGGGAGCAGCTTGACTGTATGGTACGCCAGAAGTGCCCATCCAACCAATCCAACTTGTGGGAGCTGCTTCTAGAAGCGTGGGGTGCAATTTCTCCAGCTTACCTCAATAAATTAACAGCTAGAATGCCAAAGGTGTGCAATGCTGTAATTGCTGCAAAAGGAGGATTCTTTGACGAAAGCAAAGTTTGATGTAAAAACAATGTTATTTCAAATACAAATCATTATTTCTAACCTTGTCAATGTCTTGACTCTATTTTTTATTCATTTCACAATGTATGGTGGTGAATAAGTGAGACTTTTCATGGAAAACACAAAATTGTTTGGGTGACCCCAAACTTTTGAACAGTAGTGTAAGTCATATTGTAATTGAATGCTATTAAAAATGACCTTTCCTTTTCAATCTGCAGCGCTGTAATTTTCTGTAAAATGCAATATGGCTAACTGGATGGGTTCTGTAGACAGAATGTGTACAGAACGCTCCCCAGAAACACAATTTCCTGCTTGTGTGATTGGCTTACTGATTTTCCCAGATGTCTGCACTAAGATGCAAGTCAGATTTCAGGCATCCCCTGCAACAAAAATGTAACCTTTGGTGAGATACTCCCAACAGAAAATCACGTCTAGGGGTGCAGACGCTGCAATTTTCCTCATTAGAGACCTGCAGGTGCAGCAGCTGATTGATAATTACAAAACCACTCCCATTAGACTCACTCTGTACATGGACACAGACAAATACACATGGATTTCTTCAGAATAACAAAAGGTAAGAATCTGCAACAAAGTTTGTAAAAATCCTTGTAATGTACATAGATCACCCAGAGGGAAAGTGGAGTTACACTTTAAGGTATAAGCTTTAGTTATATTTTAAACTGTATTCTTACACTTGTGCAGAGCAGCGGTCCATATTCCTATGTGAGGGGTCAGCAAATAAAGACGCTTACAACTCAGTAAGGTACACTGGCTTTTAATTCCATGCTTTTGTTTGATTTGATAATCATTCTGATTTCCCGTCCCCATACAAACAAGAAGGAAATGTCACATAGGGCCAATGATAGATGTAGAAATAGGACAGAAAGACACAATCGATATGGAATAAAGTCAGGAACAGAAAGAATATATGTCACAAAAATGGCTTTACACAGAGGATAACTTATGTGGCCACTGACCCCCTACTAACAGAATGTGCTGCCTAACTTTGACAATAAATGTACAGACCTGATCTTCCTTAATGCAGAACACATGGTACTTTTTTTTAGGGAGGCACTGCCATTACAGATAACTAGCAGCTGGCATTGAAGGGGTGCTACAATCCTACCCACATTCTTAGTGCACAGCATTATTTTCTACAGTGTTTCTTTGCACCTTCTATATATCTACATAGTGCAGAGGTGAAGGAGAAAATCTATATATAGCTAGGGGAACTATAGATAACATAAGTAAAGTGAACCTCTCAACTACACACAGTGAAAAACTAACAGTAAATCCAGATCACCTGTCCTCCAATTTTATATATATCGTTTATTTTTTAGTTCTAATGATAAAGGATGTCCCATCCTAGAATGCATTTCAGAATTCTTGGTAACTATATTCTGTATTACAACACTGCCACCTTAAGGTATAAATAAGCTTTGCAATAGTCACTATTTTGTGACAATCAATAGGAGGCCTTTTTGTGAATCCCAGGGATTTTCATGACAACTGTTAATTCATACGGACAAATGTATTCAGTGGTAAGGTTCTAGTATAGTAACCCAGAGCTACCAATCAAACAATTCATAGGACTGAAATGATCTGTTTTGTTGCAATGGATTATTATGCTTTGTAATCATCAGTGATTTTTTCATTTCTTTCCTGAACAGACCTTGAAGTGACATCACTAAACTAATATTAATGAGTAAATTCAGGAACATGCCTTAAGAAACGTACACGTCATTGCTGCACTTGGTTAATTCACAATTTGCTTACTCTGTGTGTATTTGCAAGGCCCACTCTAGGTATAATAATTAAATTACTTTTCCCCGGATATATGGTCTGCATTAACAGCAATACAGTAAACTCAGAGACCTTTGATAACATTTAACAGCATTTTATTTATTTATCATACCTTCTGTAAAGCACAAACATAATGGGAGGAAAATCAGAAACTTTTTCAAGGATGCCTATGTCTGCAATCCTCATGTATGTTTATTAAAGTGATACTGTATATTAGAAACAAGCGAGACATAAAATCATCTCAAAATGTTGGTAAATGTATAATAAGAAATCCACTGCTGTACCTCCAACATACAGTTATATTTGGAAATCAGAAGGAAAGGGATCAAATACTTTAGTTAGCGCAAAGGACAAATGGTGGTGTGGTGTCGTACCAACCAATCAGATCCCAGCTGAACAATTAAGAACGTTACGCATCAGTCTGGTTATCATCCCAGTTCTATCACGACTCCTTAAAATCAGTTTGTTCATAAAATTAAGATAAATTCTTGGAATTACAGCACCTTCCTAAGCAATGAATGACACTCTAGACGTACAAGTAAACATAATTTAAATTGATCATGAAACCCATTTGTTCCCTTTCTAAACAAAGGAATCATTGTGCTGCCCATGATAAATGTTAAACAAAGAAATTCTGATCTACAGAAAATAAATCACAGAAATAATATTAATTAAAATGTTGCATAACTTAAAACTGTAATGTAGTCCTGCTACATGACAAAAACAAAATAAAATTAAATAAGGTTCTTACAATACTGTCCCATAATAACAAAACATTTCCCTTCATTCGTCCTAAGGTGCTACACAAAGATTCACACTCCCTTTTCTCTACTAGAGAGCACTGCAAAACAGCAGTTGCAGGACCCTTTAGCACCCAAAAAGAACACCATTTTTAACCCTATTGCTGCCGGAAACATAGCGAGTCAGATTCATGGAGCAAAATATGCAACACAGAATAAAAAAAATGACAAACATAAGCAAGTTCATTGGATGAGGTGTCATGCGGGGCGCCATGTATAGAATTATAACAGGCTAAGCAGTTTCTATGTTTTTTTTTATTAGCCTTTTCTTGCACTGGTTTACTTGTCTCAGAATGGAGATAGAAATTAAAGGACCAGTAACTTAAAATTCCTTTCTATAAAGGAACCAATAATAAATATTGATGCAAAGAGTGAGAGCAGTTATATGTTACATGGGCAGTACTAGCGTTTATGATTCTGCCTACAAAGGAATGCTCATACATGTCCACGTGAAGCTGCAGTGACTTCACACCAAGGAGCTCTGCTTCTACTTTTAATAAATATCCATTGTTTGTCATCTTAAAATTTGGATCTGCTACACTAAATCATGAGATCCAAACACTGATAAGGAAATTAAATCGCTCATTTATTTTTCGAAATATTTTATTGCTGCCAGACACCTATAAACTGTAAATTTGTATTTATCATTCCATTTATCCACTGTCATCTGTCTCTCTTTTCCTAGAACAGTGATGGTGAACCTTGGCACCCCAGATGTTTTGGAACTACATTTCCCATGATGCTAATGCACTCTGCAGTGTAGTTGAGCATCATGGGAAATGTAGTTCAAAGATATCTCTGGAGTGCCAAGGTTCGCCATGACTGCCCTAGAACAACCCACCAAATTCAACCCTCCAGACTCCAATTTAAAGTGCACATTTGCGTATGACTGTTTTAGCCTATTATAATCTAATAACATTTTTATGACACTGCTGACTGCTTTACACGCTTATCCATGAATGTTATGGTACATAAACCCAACTGAAAATGAGTGGTTCCTGAAATAAATACTAAAGCTGACTACATGCAAACAGATGTGAACTAACACAGAGTATGGTAGGAAAAGGAGAAATGGAAAATGAAAGCAGATGAAATGCCCATCAACAAGACTAACATATCCTACAATACCTAAGAGCTGCCTGTCCCATCTTAAAACAAATACTCTTGGGACATATTGTGCATGCAATTTGTACATCATTGTAAAATATCATTAAATTATGGATTAGCACCATCTTAAAGTGAGTTGGTCACATTGATGAAGGCAGCCATTGTATGCCTGAGCCAGTGTCCACCCTGGTAAATCACTAGAAAGCAATGGCATCACTACAGCACAAGCAAACTTATCTCTGTATAGGTAATGGCTAAACTTTGAGACAATAACAAGTCTATATAAGAATGTTTTTGCTTTTTAACTACAAATGACAAAATGCAAGAGCCATTGGCTAAAGATGCCCATACCTCCAAAAATTATCAGGTAGATAAGGCTGTTCACTTCAGTTGCTGGTACCTAGACCATCTTGGGTATTTAAAGTATAACTAAAGGCAAAACTTTTTTTTTAGTTTTTGATAGAGTAGAGAGGCATTAGAACATGTCAGTTTTTATTGCTGTCTGTGCCCTCATTAGGATTATTCACCCTCTCCATATGTTCCGTTTACCATTATCATTGAAAGTAAAAGAAAACCCCATATTTTGGGTTGTCCCCGTAAAAATATTTGAGGGGGAATCTTACAGTGAGGACACTGGATCTGGTGACCTGGGTGTCCCCATGGAATTTTCTTAATTTGCAGGGATTTCCTCTCACTTCCTGTTTGGACATGGGACAGGGTGTGAAGAGAAATCTATCAATAGGACACAGATGGGAAAAACAAAAATCTGTCAGAGGTTAAAAGCCTCTCTTGCTCTAAAACTGAAAAAAAAGTTTTGTCTATAGTTCCACTTTAGGCCGGGTTCACACCGCTGCGATGCGGGAACGCCGCGAATCCGCGGCGTTTTCCCGCATCGCATTACTCCCGCCGGCAGTTCACACTGCCCTATGCGGACGGCTGGGAGTATCAATGATATGTTAATGACACCCCCAGATCCGTCCGCATATCGCAGTGCGATCTGCCGACTCGCACACGAATCGGATCGCATGGTGTGAACCCCCATGCGATCCGATTCTGTTGCGGACCAAAAAAAGGGTCCCGTGCGAGTTTGCTGCGGGAGCGATGCGAATTCAGCCATACTATCTGTATGGCTGTACTCGCATCGCTACGGAGATCGGATGTGATTTGCGGTGCGAATCACATCCGGATCTCCCCCCGCAGCAGTGTGAACCCAGCCTTAAGGCTACGCAACATGCAACAAAGCCTGGAACTGAATTTGTTATCATACTGGGCTACACTAGCTCATGTATACTGTTTTTGAATGATTCTTGCTGTCCTTTGTATCAATATTTTTGTACTAGTACTAGTAGTACACTCCTTATGCACCCTTATGGAATTTCATTCAGCTCAAGTATAAAATGTCTGTAGGTTAGATACTGTATGAGCAACACTTATCCATTATGGCTATAAAACTTTCTGTTGGGTGGCCCCATCTGCTGGTGTATAGACAGTTTTGTAAACACACCTTTTGTTCCACATTTTTGGAAACTGTAAGGCAGAGCAGTGAGATATTATAGAACAGCGTTTTTCAACCAGGGTGCTCCAAAAAAGTCCTCTGGAGCGCCGTGGCAAAGGGACCAAAAACTGCCCTAACTATGGCAGGTATCTGCTAAAACATTTTTCACACCCAGAAGTTAAAACGGAACTTCCCTAGAAGGGGAAGTTCCTTTTTTTTATCTTCCTCCCCCCTCCCATATTTAGAATGTTTTTTTTGGAGGGGGGGGGGGGGTATATAATTTTGGCACGTACCCACTCCCACTTCCGGTCAGATTGGCGCAGCAATGGGTCGTTCTACCCACAGAAACGCAGGGAAAGAAGTCCCCAACCTCTTGTTTAAAATTGTGCCGCACAAAAAATGCACCGCACATGCCAATGCCTGAGGGTACCATTTGGCACCCCTGCTTACCTGCTAAACAGCAGTGTGTTTGTCGTCATGTCGGGAATGTAGTGCCATTTTGCGCATTTTCCCTGACACGTAGTAATGTCAATAAGACCTAGACTGGGGTGCCTCGAGACTGAAAATTATTTCTAAGGGTGCCCTGACTGGTAAAGGGTTGAAAAACACTGGTATAGACTGCACAGAACAATATTTACTATCTGTTTTGTTGTTTGTGAATGCTGTAGAATTATTCATTTGATGTTCTCAGATTATTTCTACTACAAATGTTGGCTGTCTAGAGTTATTTTTGCGGTAAGCACCTTATTATTCGGTTTGGTTTAAGTTCTGACAGATCAATAATTTAATTATGTTTTGAATCCCAAGGTCACATAGCACCTGCAAATAAATATCTGGGTGTAGTTATAAAGACAAATGAATAATGTGTAGAATGCAGTAATCCACAGCAACCAGTAAGTAATCTTAATTCACTATTTCAACATCAGTTAACTGAAATCTGATTGATCTGTAGCTATAGATTACTGCACTTTGTAAGCAATCACTATTCTTTATTTTGCCTTACTAATTAAGCCAAATAATGTATTTTTTTTTGTTCGTTTTTTAAGTAAATTCAAACCATTTGTACGATATTTTGCCCATGATCTCACAGAATTGCAATAAATCTTCTATGTTGCTTGTGATGTTCCCTCTGGCAGCAGATGGGTTAAATTCACAGAAATGTGTAAACAAATTTGTAGTAATAAACATGTGCCAGAGTCAGGTGCTTGAGCTGTGGTTTACACTGGAAGAAAACTGTGCTCTGAATTTAAAGTGGACACATCACTGACACTTCATCGAGGTAGCCATTTTGTGGATTGCACTAGTGAACTGATCGTCTGCATTCCCATTAATGTTAGTCCAGCCTACAAAATGACTGCCTGCAGGTAAAAGGTCTCCTCTTTAAATCACAAGTCACCTGAGTCTGGGTCCTGAGGTTTTCAGGGAAATAAATTACCTGCCATAGTAAAAATATGGCTGAATATATACAAATACAAAATAATAATAAGAAGAAAAAAAACATAATACGATCAATGGAAGAATGATCCACTTCCTATGTCGAATTCTGATTGGCTAATTAACTTTGGAGATATGTCACAATAAAGTAGATGTTGTTGACACGGTGTGACATGCAAAACTCTTGACATTAATAAGATCTTCTCAGAACACAATATGAATGAGTTTTTATGAGGCTTTAAACAAATATGTTTGCATTAGCCAATAAGAAACTCTGTTCCCTGTAACGTAAGTGAAGTGCAGTAGCTCACATAGGGTAATTGGATCATATTTCTGAAGAAAAAAATAAAAATAAAAATAAATGTCCAGTCAACATTATGTTAAAAGAGGGGAACGGTAAGCCAAAAAATATATACCTCCGGGTTGCAATATGTATTTGATTGCCCCTGTTTTCCTAGGTTGTTAAAACACTGACACTTCCTGAGGCCATGAAGTGTCCAGTCCGTACGGTGTCTTGATGGTTGATAGTGCATCATGGGATATTAGTCAGATCACCTCCTCAGCACATACCTGATGAATTCTGACTGTTCTTCAATGCTTCACTAACCTTGAATAATATAGGCATGCTTGATTCCCAACAATCCTTTAAATTCACTTCATGTGCTTTTAGGCAATTAGGAAAGTTGAAATGATAATGACATCATCTCTATGGGAAGTGGACCTGTGTGTATGGAGAGAGGGGAAAGGTCACCGTCATGAGGCAATGGACAATATGGCTGGGATCTCTCCTGAGTGGGATGGTAGGTGACCTCTCAGCCCCCTGATGTCTGATCTATATTCAGGAGAAACAAAAAAATACCTAGACATCACAGGAGTTTTCCAAGTGCTGGTGTCTTCAAACAAAGTCTTCAAAAGCTTGCCCAAAACATACACCCACTGCAGCTTAAAGATGGCTGCACTTCTTGCTGGTCCGGGTTTCACTTGGATGGGCAAAAGATGTCCTGCAAGTCATTGCTAACAGTGACTGAAAAGGTAAGGGATTTGTAGAAGACAAGGTCCACTTCTTAACCAACAGTTCTGTTGAAAAACAACCCTACTTGGTAAGAAAATGCAAAACGATAACTGCCAGTCTTTGTCTTCATTTTTTATCTGCTAGCATGTTACTGTTTAGACGATCATGCAGCAATACTAACAGAAGTGACCAAGTCAAATTTGTCCACAAGGTTATTTTCAATGATACTGTTTTCCAAGCTTTGTTCTTAAACCTCTGCATCTCCCTCTGACTTCATATTGAGAGGGCAAATCTTCAAGACAAAATAAAACTGGAAAAAATAAAGTCAATATTTGGTCCCTAAAAAACAGCAGCAAAACCTCTAGGCATCTCTGCAGGTCCATCAGGAGTCATTGCAATGCATTTTTCTCCAGTGATCCGTTCATTTAGTGCCAATATACTTTTCACCTATTAGTCTATCTTACAATAAAAAGGGTCCAAACACACACAAAATAAAAATAAATATGGAATTTTACAGTACCTTGAACATTTTGCTTAAATATTTATCCCTGCCATTCATGGTTTGAATGCTCCCTTTAGGAAGCTTGTTCATTTAGAGGAGGGCTCCTCCATAAGTCTTTGGGCCCCCGTTATTGCAGACTTCAGTTATTCCTAATTCTAAAAGAGGGCGGGAATGGAGGACCAACAACATATTGCTTTACAACAATTTGCTGCCTCTCAACTAGTGGTGGAAAGGTCGGAAGGGGAAGAGGATGTAGAGGGTCTTCTTTGCTATAACAGTTCAGGACTAGATGTAGGAAACATATGGGCAAGTGAATAGTCCTCATGGCAGACTGAATACTTTTTCACCAGGTAGAGGAGTTGATAGGGTTGTTGGTTCGTACAGTGGCATCAGAACACTCTCCATCTGATGAATCACAGTCAGATTCAAAATTGCCTGGGTTCTGTAAACAGGAAAAGATACTAATTAATACTTTTGTAATATTTCACGTTAGGTCAGAAAAGTCATGGCACAAACTTTGGCTTAGTTTTAAAATGGGCAGATGTTCAAAGTCCAGTGCTACTTTTCTTTTAAATGACTAAATACATTCAATGTGCATTAAAACAAAATGTAATGTAAAAAAAAAGTATTACAATTCACTTTCTTGTAAAGTAGCCATATCCAAAAGTAGAAAAGCCTGGACCCCAAGTAGCATGCTCCAGAGAAGCACTGCTGTTCTTTCTATGGAAGCAGTAACCTGACATGCTCAATTAAGTTAGAGCTAGGGCTCTCCAATCAGCAGGGATGATGAGCTTTGCTGGGTGTCTCTTAAAATTTTGAGATAGGACTACAAAAAATACTGGGTTGCCTTGACGGGGCTCTGTAGCTTACACATGTATTTGCAAATGTGTGCAAACTAAACCTCTGTTTTTAACGGTAAGTTGAGCAGGGAACTTCTTTGGTTTGGTTATGTTTTGCATGTGTTGCCCTTCCATGCGCTCCTTGCTGCAAAGGCCAGTTCTAGGTGAGGGCAGTGACCATTTGTTTGTACTGTTGAAATATTGGTGAGGGAATGTACTGGACACCTTTGCTGCCATGGTGCTATATGCTGGGTGTCCAGGGCACCCTTGTGCCTTTAAGGAGGGATGGGCTCCCTCCAGGCTCACCTGCCTATCCATTAGCATGCATGTGCTTTCACTGTGGAGGCTCTCAAAATTTAGAGTTAGGACTACAGAAAATACTGAGGTGCCTTGACGGGGCTCTGTAGTTTAAATATGTGTTTGCAAATGTGTGCAAACCAAACCCATGTTTTTAATGCGAATTGGACTCTGGGGGCGAGGGGGGCACAGCACGTCAGACAGCTGCACCAAGACTCACTAAACTGTGAAGTTTCATCAAAGGGCTTCTGACCATTACATCAAGAACATTAGAGACCCACTAGAGACTGCTGTTGTACCCTACATGTACATCTAATTAGAAGGTACATGTATAGCAATCTGCTTCAAAGCTGACAACTAAACTGGGATTTGAACTGGGATTCTCTAACCCCTCTAATCATCAACATGAATACTTCAGGTTCTCCAACAGGCGGAACTTCGGCATAAGCATGGCTTACTTAATCGCTTCTGGCCTTCCTCCCGCTGACTGATGTACAGTGCTCTACATTTAGAGTCTGCCATTACCTCTACCGAGATTGAGTAAACGGTGAAGTCCTTGCCTAACGGGAAGAGCCCTGGCCCTGATGGGTCCACCAAAGCACACTACACATTATTCTTACCCCTGCTGTTGGAATTGATGTGTAGCTACTTTAATTCTATAGCATATGGCACCACAATTCCCCCAGAGGCACTGTTGGCTCACATCTCAGTGATCCCCATAGACGGCAAGGACCCTACTATGCCCCAAAGTTACCGATCCATATGCCTCCTTAACAAGAATATATAAAATTTGACCGAAAATCCTTACGACCAGACTGAAACACCTTATACCACTTATCATCCACCCCAACCAGACAGGGTTCATTACGGGACAGGAGGCTAGAGACAACTTCATTAGAGCAATACAACTTATCCACTGGGCACGTATAGTGCCTTGCGAAAGTATTCGGCCCCCTTGAACTTTTCAACCTTTTGCCACATTTCAGGCTTCAAACATAAAGATATAAAATTTAAATTTTTTGTGAAGAATCACCAACAAGTGGGACACAATTGTGAAGTGGAACGAAATCTATTGGATATTTTAAACTTTTTTTAGCAAATAAAAAACTGAAAAGTGGTGCGTGCAAAACTATTTGGCCCCTTTACTTTCAGTGCAGCAAACTCACTCCAGAAGTTCAGCGAGGATCTCTGAATGATCCAATGTTGTCCTAAATGACTGATGGTAATAAATAGAATCCACCTGTGTGTAATCAAGTCTCTGTGTAAATGCACCTGCTCTGTGATACTCTCAGGGTTCTGTTGAAAGCGCAGAGAGCATCATGAAGACCAAGGAACACACCAGGCAGGTCCGTAATACTGTTGTGGAGAAGATTAAAGCCGGATTTGGATACAAAAAGATTTCCCAAGCTTTAAACATCCCAAGGAGCACTGTGCAAGCGATCATTTTGAAATGGAAGGAGTATCAGACCACTGCAAATCTACCAAGACCTGGCCGTCCCTCTAAACTTTCAGCTCAGACAAGGAGAAGACTGATCAGAGATGCAGCCAAGAGGCCCATGATCACTCTGGATGAACTGCAGAGAACTACAGCTGAGGTGGGAGAGTCTGTCCATAGGGCAACAATCAGTCGTACACTGCACAAATCTGGCCTTTATGGAAGAGTGGCAAGAAGAAAGACATTTCTCAAAGATATCCATAAAAAGTCTCGTCTAAAGTTTGCCACAAGCCACCTGGGAGACACACCAAACATGTGGAAGAAGGTGCTCTGGTCAGATGAAACCAAAATCAAATTTTTTGCCCACAATGCAAAACGATATGTTTGGCGTAAAAGCAACACAGCTCATCACCATCAACACACCATCCCCACTGTCAAACATGGTGGTGGCAGCATCATGGTTTGGGCCTGCTTTTCTTCAGCAGGGACGGGGAAGATGGTTTAAAATTGAGGGGAAGATGGATGCAGCCAAATACAGGACCATTCTGGATGAAAACCTGTTGGAGTCTGCAAAAGACCTGAAACTGGGACGGAGATTTATCTTCCAACAAGACAATGATCCCAAACATACAGCAAAATCTACAAAGGAATGGTTCACAAATAAAGGTATCCAGGTGTTAGAATGGCCAAGTCAAAGTCCAGACCTGAATCCAATCGAGAATCTGTGGAAAGAGCTGAAAACTGCTGTTCACAAACGCTCTCCATCCAACCTCACTGAGCTCGAGCTGTTTTGCAAGGAAGAATGGGCAAGAATTTCAGTCTCTCGATGTGCAAAACTGATAGAGACATACCCCAAGCGACTTGCAGCTGTAATCGCAGCAAAAGGTGGCTCTACAAAGTATTAACGCAAGGGGTCTGAATAATTTTGCACACCCCACTTTTCATTTTTTTATTAGTTAAAAAAGTTTAAAAAATCCAATAGATTTCATTCCACTTCACAATTGTGTCCCACTTGTTGGTGATTCTTCAAAAAAAATAAAAATGTTATATATTTATGTTTGAAGCCTGAAATGTGGCAAAAGGTTGAAAAGTTCAAGGGGCCGAATACTTTCGCAAGGCACTGTACCTCCCCGGACTCCCTGCCCTATATGATCTGGTCCACTGATGTGGAAAAAGCATTTGATCGGTTCGACTGGACCTATCTATGTGCGGTGTTAGAGACCCTGGGAATACAAACGCATATGCTGACCCGAGTTTGCAAGGCAAGGTGAATGGACTCCTCTCCCCCAGCTTCTTGATCTGGAATGGCACGAGACAGGGGTGCCCCCTCTCACCCATTCTTTTTGCCCTGGTGCTTGAACCCTTCCTACGCACTGTGCGGGCGAACGTGGATATCAAGAGTGTGAAGGCTGGTAATACAGAGCACAAGCTCTTGGCGTATGCTGATGACATGCTATTCCATCTCACAGATCCCCTGCTCTCCTTGCCCAACTTGATGCTAGACCTTCTACTTTTTGGGACACTTTCTAACTTTAAAATTAACTACACAAAATCTGAGACCGCTCCCTATTCAGTTACCACCCTCCCTGGCTAGTAGGTTAGAAGCGGCCTTCCCGTTCCCTTGGGCTAGGTCATCCCTAAAATATTTGGGCATTCTACTGACGGATAGATTTGACACTTTATAAGCGGCCAATTACCCCCCTTTGCTGGCAACAGTAAAAAAGGACCCACTTGACTAAGACAGCCTTCACGTGGTTAAGGCGAGTCAATATTATAAAAATGAATATCCTCCCAAAAATACTGTTTTACATGCAATGATACCTGTCCCTTTGCCTAGAGTTTTTTTTACCCAAGTGTCCAGCACGCTCTCAGACTTTGTCTGGAACAAGTGGAGACCACGAATCACGCTTAGAGTACTGAACCACCCGAGAGTCGAGGGATGTCTGGGCCTACCAGACATTCAGAGATATTATGGGGCAATAGTCCTCCAGAGGATACTCAACTGGCTCTTCCACACTCTGTATAAACTCTGAGTCTCCCTGGAGAAATACATGGTGGGTAGAAACCTGTCCTATGCCCAGTGGCTGGCTCGGGAGCACAGGGGGTTGTCGGACTTTACCTCCCCATTGATGACTTATGCACTGGCAGCATTGGATCGCCTCAATTTGAAGCTGGCCCTGGCACACCCTGTGCCCCCATTGGCCCCATTTTGGGGGTTTCTATAGTTCTCTCCTGGGGAGCAGATGGCCTTTCTGGGCCCTGGGTGGATGATAGTAAAGCCAGCTGTGGTAAGCTTCTGCAGAAATGTAAATTGCTGCCCTTTGAGACCTTACGGGATCGACACAGAAGTTTCCCTATGGACTTCTGGAGATATAGGAAACTACACCTCTTCTTTGAGGTCAACAGCTGCTCCATAAGAGATATCTCTAACCCTTACGCCCTTTGAATGCCTTTTTATAGCAGAGGAAGTGATTCTGCATATGGTCTCCGAACTCTACCAACTGGTAGGCTTTGCCAACTCCAAAGTTAAGCCCACATATATCACAGCCTGGGAATAGGTTTTGGAGCTCATCTTCACCCCAGCCCAAATGGCCCACCTCTATCAATTCCAAAACCCAGGAATAGAAATAGGTTCACTCTTGCATATCTGGTGGGATTGCACGGTGATCAGACCCTTTTGGGACCCTTTTGGGACCCTTTTGGGAGGACATTAAGTCCCAGATTAGAGACATCATGGACCCAGACTTCCCTCTCTCCCTGGTTCACTTCCTTTTGCCCATTCCTCCCATGCCAATTAGCCAATACAGGAAAAGTGCATTTCCTCATTTATTGAATGCAGCCAAGCGGTTGCTCCCAGTCTATTGGAAGGGACCACAAATCCGCATCAGGGAGGAATGGAGGCGTAAGGTGAGTGAAATAAAGTGGACTGGATCGCCACCTGCAGGGGTACCCGAAACCGCTTCTCCAGCACTTGGTCAATTTGGGTAGAATGTTTCCGACCCAGGACAAGTGTCCTCTAGTTTAGACTTGACTTTACTGGAGTTGGCAGAGCCATCAACCTCTACAATTAAGAACAGAGACCTAACTTAGATGCATGTGGTAAAAAAGTTTTTCTTTCAGCTACTTACCTAATTTTGCTATGGCATTAGAGGCTGGGTGTGAGAGGTGGCATTAATTGTGAGATTCAAGGTATGTTCCCGCTCTTCTATCTTCCCTTTCTTGCCCTCCATACTTTTCTACGGATGGCGTGCAGGGGGCAGTCAGTTGGAAGCATATCTTTGTTGCCCCCCCCCCCTTGCGCTCCTCCCAGGAGAGCCAGCCCTTAAAATTTTTTAGCACACTGTAATTACTTGTTGTTTGGGAAGCTTACCATTCTACTTCTGTATTGCAATTCTTCCTATTTGGGCACCTAAATGTAGCCAATGGGGCGGTCGGGGTTCCCCTCACTCCCTGTGAAGCCACTGCCCCGCTATGTAATTGCTGAGCCTTTTATACCTACTGCTATAATACTTATTATACCTATGTTATTCACGTTTTTAATGTTTTATACTATGACATGTATAACTCGTGCAGCATATGCTTATTATGCCAATGGCAATGCTCATTGAGCTGTGATGCCTTGTTTTTAATAAATAAAGATTATATAAAAATAAAAAAATACCACCAAAAGAAAGCTCTATTTGTGTGTGAAAATTATATGAATTTAATTTGGGTACAGCATTCCATGACTGCACAATTACCAGTTAAAGTAATGCAGTGCTGAATAGTAAAAAAAAGCTCTGGTCAAAAAGAGGGTAAAATCTTCTGGAGCTTAAGTGATTAAAAAATGGATGGCTGTAAAAAAAACGCCAATACTTACCCTATCCATACTATCAGTCTTCATAGTCTTAAAGAACTAAGCTGCCTGAAAAACATCTGCATCCAACACACTTCCTTGTGTTTCAGATGCCTGGTTTCCTGCTGGGCTCTGTGGTTCCATTTGCTTTAAGGACATAGCAGTGATGTAGGGGTCTGCAAATGGAACCACAGCACAGGACAGGTAAGTAGTAATCCTTTTCTTTGAAGTCAGCAGTCTCTGAAAAAATTTTGATCTGAAGTCAGAGTTGCTTTAGAAAATGCGGTTTCAGAAACACAGATCATTTCAATCAGCTCAGTTCCTTACCTCATAACTGTGCTCTTCGGCACAAAGTTTGCCCAAGGACATCTGAGTCTTCACTCTTCTCACTGCACACTCCTTGTCCGATAACCCATCCGACTGTGTTGAGATCTCAATAGGGATTTCTGGTGTCTGGGATAGAAAGTCTTCCAACTTGTCCCCCAAAGGCTCCTTGCGGCTGTTGACCAAGTCATCTGGGCTGTTGGAGTGATCACTGGTGTTCCCCTCTTCTCCATCAGACACAGAGAAATTTTCTGAACTGAAAGTGGAGTAGGACTGGCAGCTTTTCATGCCCCGAGGTGGTCGGTGTCTTCGGGGAAACTCAACTTCACTGTCTACCTCACCCTCTTCTTCCTCAGATGATTCATCTCCATTCTGTGAAACAGACATACAAGTAAATGTTTCAGATATCCAAGATGCAGTTAGGATCTCCCAATTTGAAATTATCAGCAGTTTGTAGAGCAAATAATAAAAAAACAATAAAAAAAAAACCTTCAAACATGTTAGAGAGTTTGAAATTGCTTTGTCTTTTTACCATGGTATAGCTTTGGTCAATGCTGAAAAGGAGTAGCAAAAAGCATTCTGGTGTGTAAGATATGCTTTGTACAACAATCTTGACTAAGCAAATGTCATGAGTTCCAAGTCAGAACATTCTCATTGCTTCTGAAAATTGCATTTTTTTTTTTTTCTCCTTAAAAGTGGAAAACCCCTTTAACAGGTATTCTACAGTTACAGTTCATACAGCACATTTCTATAACTGGTTCAAAGCCCAAAGCCCAAAGCTCAAAGCCCAAATACAGCCCGTTAACGTTCATTTTTACAGTATTCGCCATACCTCCCAACATTTTGAGATGGCAATGAGGGAAACCTACTAGCAAATGTATGTAGGCATAGGACACACCCCCTGCCACACACCCTTAAAGGAGAATTAACCAACAAATAAAGCTTAATTAAATCTACAAGGGCTTTTTTTTTACCACTACTATTCCTTATATTGGCTTTTAAAATTTACAAATGCAGCAATTTAGAATTTGGATCAAAGGTTTAGCACTGGAAAACACTTTTTGAAAGATAAAAAGGGCATTTTATATACAACTATACTACTAGATAAGACCAAAATGAGGGACAAATGAGGAGGATTGAGGGACAGAGGGACATTGCTTCAAATCAGGGACAGTTGTGAGCTATGTATTCTCTGTTAGAAGAGGGTTAGAACCTTTGATGGTTGTTCACTGATGTGCGTGTTGCTGGTTGGCTGATTTCCTCTCACTTTCTTTCCCTGTGAAACCCCAGGTGTCATGTCACAGGGTGTAGTGGGGAAAGGAAGCAAAGGATAATTTTCCCCCACTAATAGATAGCAAGAGGGGGGCTTTATTATATGTCAAAACAATAATACTGCCAACTATGAAATTACATTAATTTTGCATTTATTTGTTTCTATTCACTAAAGCCCCCCCCCAAAAAAATATATAGCTTTAGCAAGCTAAATTAAATGCAGCCTGACCTGTGCCAATGAACTGCAGCCTTAGCAGTTCCCATGAAATGCAGCCTTACCAGTTCCCATGAAATGCAGCCTGACCAGTTCCCATGAAATGCAGCCTTACCAGTCCCATGAAATGCAGCCTTACCAGTCCCCTGAAATGCAGCCTGATCTGTGCCAATAAAATACAGCCTTACCACACAGAGCTCTGTCACGTCATGGATTTGAATATCCTGGCGCCCACTTTAACAAAGTCCCGCCTCCTATGATACAAGTCACACTGATTCAATGTATCATGTATCAGTGTTCTATCTATCTTGGAGGTGGGATTTTGTTACAGTCCTCCACCTTACACAGACTGGCAGTCCCTGGCGAGGACGTCATCACATCCACTTGTCACTCAGAAGAGAAGACAGAGCAGCCCGAACGGCTGTACGCCATTTCGGCCGCTCGCGCTGCTCTGTCTTCTGTCTATGAGTGACAGGCCCAGCTGGGAGATTGCCTAAAAATGTATAGCCCACATGCCCAATACCTTTAGCAGATAAAGTATACATTAGATATAAGGTTAAAATTACCATTGTTACAATTGTATAAACGAAAATAGACTGCAATTACCTTTCTAAGAGTGCGTATCCTTCGTGGGAGAGCAGGTGGTGTTGGGATGGTTAAAGAACTCACTCCAACTGCTGCCCTGATAATAGGAAGCTGATCTAGCCCACTCATCTGAGTTCCTTCTTGCATATTATTGTGCCTTGGTGACTCTGGTGGGTTTCTCTCAGAGTTCCGTATCTCTGGATTTTCACTTCTAGAATTTTCCCAGGATCCTGGGTTTAGGTTGGGCTGAGAAGAGGATTCAACACAGTTCAGGCAAGAGTCATAAGATTCTTGCTGACAGGGCTCCCAGTTTTCTGTTTGTAAGCGGCTGTCAGCCTCCAGGGTGCTGGAGAGAAGGTCAGGGCTAGAGCCAGACATACACCTCTGAGCATGACAACTCAGAGGACTTCTTAGTGCAGCTGCAGGGCCAAAGTACCGCAGGTTGTTGGCACAGTTGGCAATATTCTGCCCATGCATATTAAGGGTTTGATGTCGAGATAATGCAGGCTGGACTGGATCATGGCGGGGACTTGGCGGAGTAAATGGGGAAGATGCAGGAGTAAGATGACGAGCAGCTTGAGAAGGGGAAGGAGAGTCCTGGTTTTTTGAAATGCCCATGATGAAGTCACCATGACTGCCCTTGCTGTTCCCTCGCCGATGACGTGGTTTGCTTCGATACCGACTCTTTCCACTTGATGATATCTTTGGACTTCCAGATATGGGAGATGAACTGGGTACATTTGCCTCCACGCTAGCTATGCCATCTGATTTCAGTAGGTCAGGCCTGATAAACAATGAATTCAGGGTTATTCTCCGATAGGGTAAACCAACCCCCAACTGTAACTTATTTTTCAATGATACTATTCAGTTCAAACCCCCTCTGAGTTTTTACAAGTTTTAGGAACTTTAGTTATAAGATCTCCCCCAAGATCCCTCCTCCATCTTGAAGTATCTATTATTAAGTACATTAAGATTCCAGCACTATGCTCTGTAGTTCAAAGCTGTCTTATAATAGCCAAATCATGGTATCAGAGCTGGAAAATTGGGTATAGATTCCCCAAGATGAGAAGCTAGTGGATATATATAGATAGATAGATATATAGATATATCTAGATATATTTATTTATTTATTTATTCCAAAATGTACTAGGCTTTTAAGTAAAAACATGGAGGGTCATAAATCTTAACAGCTACATACCGTCTAGTGTGAGATGTAGCTTTAGAAGGTACCCCTTTCTTTTTGATCAATTTCTCAACAGTATTTGGATGAACTATCGGGCGGACAGGGTGGCGCTTATAAGTTCCAGGGTATTTTTTCTCTACAACCTGTTCACGCCTAGAAAAGAATGCAATGTTGTGTTATAAAATGTATATGAATCAAATTGGCTTCATCATACAGTAAACTGAAGTGTACAGTTATGATTGCTACAATATGAAAGTCATCATACTTCTACTAATGTTTGCCAATATATATTCTTTAATATGAAGGATGCTACCATTCAATAAATAGATTTTGCTATGAAAGCAGACCTCTAACCAAACCTTATTTTTTTAAACAATAGTAACAACAACACAACAACAAAAATCAGTATGAGGTTTTACAGAAACAGAATCAAGTAAAAACTAATTACTAGCATATTATGCTCTAAAACTTGCAGAGAGAAGTTTTTTTTTTTTTGCAGTTTACTACCATTTTTGTAGAAAGCACAAGCATTTTTATATTTTTTGAATAAAGTACTAGACTTATCAATCCACCATGTAATAGAAATGAATAAAGGCAGAGATTTTTGAAGCACATCCTGTGTGCCGAACATGACTGCCCCCATTGGTACAGTAGAGAAAAAAGTGCAGACATGCACATTTACCTGCGAACAACACATCTCCATATTTTTATTGCCAGGTAGAATAATAAAGGAAAAAACAAATCCAACAACCAAATCTATGCACTGGTAAACTGCAATATATTACGGTTATGAAATATGATTTAGGCCTCATACACACGTTTTTACAGCGGCTTTTTTGAGCTTTTTTTGCTGCTTAAGAACACCACTCCACGTTATTCAATGGGCTCATACACACCATGGTGTTTGTTAGCTGCAAATGGCATAGGCGTTTGTAAGCTGTAAAAAAAAAACAGGACCAGTGCATTCTGAGGCTCCAGCATTAGAGCTGTAAAAATGTCACGCGCCGGAAAAAGGTGTTAAACGCGAATTAACGAGGCTTAATGCTGTGTTAAGCCTCATCCGGCATTTCTGTCTATTCAAAACCAATGGTTCCCTATGGGAGCCCATTGATTTGAATAGAAGTCGTACCAGAAGTCGGATCAAGATGATCCGACTTGCGGTGCTACTTGTGTGTTGAGAATCTTGAATGGGAACCCCGCGGAAATTAAAAAAAACATTGCGTGAGGGCCCCCCCCCCAAGACGATACCAGGCCCTTCGGTCTGGTATGGATCTTAAGGGTAACCTCGACACTGAAAAAAATGGCGTGGGGTCCCCCCCACGATCCATACCAGACCCTTATCCGAGCGCGCAGCCCGGGCCGGTCAGGAAAGGGGTTGGGGAGGAGCGAGCGCCCCCCCCCCCCCCCAGCCATACCAGGCCGCATGTCCTCAACATGGGGGCTGGGTGCTTTGGGGCAGGGAGTGCCCTGTGGGCCCCCCACCCCAAAGCACCTTGTCCCCATGTTGATGAGGACAAGGGCCTCTTCCCGACAACCCTGACCGTTGGTTGTCGGGTTCTGCAGGCGGGGGGCTTATTGGAATCTGGGAGCCCCCTTTAATAAGGGGGCCCCCAGATCCCGGTCCCCCACCCTATGTGAATGAGTAAGGGGTACATCGTACCCCTACCCATTCACCTGGGGGAAATGTGCAAGAGTCCTATGTGTCTTCTGGTCCGTTTCAGGTCCGAATTCAGCCAAAAATTCAGACTAAAATCGGACCTAAAACGGCGAAAAGGAACTAACGGAAACCCTTGCGTGAGCCACTCTGTGCTATGGCGTGAACCAAGCCTTAGAAGCAAATAGTCTGCAGTAACATCTACTGATGTTTTAGAGTTCACTTAATTAGTAATGTACTACCATTACCAGGTCACCTTTTTGGTATTGAGACGCAAAAGGTGCAAGAAGATCAATTTCATGGAGGCTATCTTCTTCCAGCTCTTTTACTAGCGTTGGCCCAGTCTTCTCCTTCGCTGCCGCCATCGCCTTCTGTCTTCTCTCTTCCGATGTTGACACAACGTCTCTCCCGCTTTAATGCAGTGTACTCGGGGCGCAACAAATTATATAGGCATGGAGTGTGGTGACCCCGTCCCCTTATGACGTCACAGCCCGGGGCATGATGGGACTCTGATGTCATATAGGCCATGCCTATATAAATCTTTGCGCCCCGCGTACACTGCATTACAGTGGGAGAGAGCGTCGTTTCAACATTGGAAGACAGAAGACAGAAGACGACTGCGGCGGCGAGGGAGAAGACCGGGCCAACGCTAGTAAAAGAGCTGGAAGAAGATAGCGGAGGAGCCCGGCAGAAGGTACCAGAGAGTGGGAGAAGGCACCAGAGAGTGGGAAAAGAGGCCAGAGAAGTCGAAAGAGACCCCCGAAGTCGGAAGAAGATCCCCGGAGCTGCCTTATAAATTATTTTAAAAACCCGTGCAGTGTGTTTTTTTTTATTGACACTTTTCCCCCAGGTGAATGGGTAGGGGTACGATGTACCCCTTACTCATTCACATAGGGTGGGGGCTGGAATCTGGGGGCCCCCTGATTCCTAAAAGCCTCCAGCCTGCAGACAACCAATGGCCAGGGTTGTCGGGAAGAGGCCCTTGTCCTCATCGACATGGTGCTTTGGGGTGGGGGGGCCCATTGAGGGCATGCGGCCCGGTACGGCTCAGGGGGGGGTGCGCACGCTCGTACCCACCCCCTTTCTTGATCCGCCGGGCTGGGTGCTCGGATAAGGGTCTGGTATGGATCATGGGGGGGGGAACCCACGCCATTTTTTTTGGTGTGGGGGTTCGCCTTAAGATCCATACGAGACTGAAGGGTCTGGTATCGTCTTGGGGGGGAGCCTCACGCAAATTTCTTTTCAATTCCCACTGTGTTCCCCTTCAAGATTCTCAGCACACAAGTCGCACTGCAAGTCAGATCATCTTGATCTGATTTCTGGTACGACTTCTATTCAAATCAATGGGCTCCCATAGGGAACAGAAAAACGCGGCTGAAAGCTAGCGCGGCTCACGTGCAATGAATTCAATGCAAAACAAGGAAAAAATTGCGCTTTTAATGCTGCTTTTTTCCTGGCGTCTGTACTAGCTTTACAGCCCGTTTTTTAAAACGTCCATGTGCGCGAGGACTTAAGCTTGTAATTTAAAGTGAATCTCGGTTTACTTTAAGCCTTCTAAACTATCACTCAACATGAAAAACTGACATTGAGACATGCCTGTATGAATGATGGCAACTGTCAGAGATACTCGTATCCACCCTAGTTCACCATTAATACCTAATTATTGGTTACTGAGGTTGCCCAGAAATACTATGCACAAATAATGAGGCACATAAGGCTAGAGGGGTGCGCCAACGCTCTTGACTACATGTAGCTGGGTGAGATTTGCGTAACAGAGCACCCTGGGCTTGAGGACAAATGGAACAACCAACTGAATATCTGAGAATTCATCTTAATAGGTGCCAGGTAAAGAAAGCTTAACATGAACACTGCTCATTTAAACCTAGTGAACTAACTTGTCTTTAAACAATAAATGGGTACATACTGTATATAAACTGCTATTGCTACCTACCATTGGCATTTTCCTAACATGTATGTCATGGTGGGACATTTCCTTCTTATGTCAATCTGTGCAGTTTAACTGACAACTCAGAAGGCAGATCTTTCATGCGCAAGCCTGATTTTTAACACTGATATATACATTGCTATTGGGGAAATACTAATTTTTCATAAAAATTTTTGTGATTTGAGTCAAAACAAAACAACCCTAATTCAGGTACCTGATTAGCTCCTTTTCTCGGACTTCCAACTGCAGCATGATAGCACTGAGCTCCATGTATAGGTTATTGGCTCTCTCCAGCTTACGTTCATAGTGTTCACGAATATCCAGTGCATGTCTATTGTAAATAATAAATTAATTATTAAATATACATTTAAGCCACAGGAATGTAACTTTTAGGCTACTTTCACACTGGGGTGTTGGGGGCGTCGGCGGTAAAGCGGCAATATTTTTATTCTCCTACAGCGCTGCAAAGATGCGGCTTGCAGGACTTTTTTTTTTTACCGTACTGCCAGCGCACCGCTCCAGTGTGAAAGCCCTCAGGCTTTCACACTGGAGTGAGAGCAGAGGCGCTTTACAGGCGTTATTTGTAGCACTATAGCGCCTGTAAAGCACTAATACCAATGATGGGGCACTATTTCTCCCACTAATACCAATGATGGGGCACGATTCCTCCCAATAATACCAATGATGGGGTACTATTCCTCCCACTGACACCAACAATGGAGCTTATTCTTTCCCTATTACCAATGCCTCCTATTGCTCAAAGGCTTTATGTAATTATTTTAATGCCATTGACCACCAAGTCTAAGGCATTTTCTACTACCACTGGCCTCAATCCAGCTCTCCTAAAGTCTGATTGTCAGTAAACTGGCACTTTGCTTAGAAAGTTTTGAGACCCCCAATCACTATTGTCTTGTAACATGGTAGGTAAGAACCTATACCTATACTCAGGAGGGGGGCCAATAATGGAGAGAGATTAATGCTGCATTTTTGAAGGACCTTGTTCAATTGCTGAACTCCTTATCAATGCAAAGCAAAGCAGAACTTTAGTGTAAATGAGCCTTATTAAAATGCAGGACAACTCATCTCAAGAGTTAAGCTGGCTGTATACTAGTAGAATTTTCTTTCCAATTTTTCATTTTAGGAGCGTTAGTTCGCTTTTCTAATCTTTGTGGGGTCGAATCGACATTAGTTTTTCACCACAGTGACAAGAAAATTTGCAGGAGCTAAATGGAAAATCTCTCTTGAACGAACACATTTCTATCAATGTATGTCGTCTTTGTTTGGCAAGTCCATTCATTCCAAAATTGAATGCTAGAAACACATGATATTTCTAAGTAATTTTGTAAAGCCATTTAATACATTCAGAACTTTCATACAAATTTTCATACAAAATGTTTATATGAATGTTCCTTTGAAAATCTAGCAGTATACATTCAGCTTTACTTGCAAAGCTCAGTTACCTATAACAACCATAATTTTAACTGACATATTATACACGTTTTCTAGAAAGATAACCCCCACAAACTTTATGCAGGAGATCTTACCGTAACTCTTCTCTCCGTCTGCGGATCAGTTCCTCATCCAGACGGTGGATGCAGGTCCCCTCACTTTTAATCTTTTCAAAATGTTTCTTTACTTCCTCCCTCCACTCAGCCTAAAGAACAGACAAAAAACTGTGTAAATAGTTAGTAGTAACTGCGTATAAAACAATTAGGCTAGGTTCACACTACTGCAAATTGGATGCAGGCTTCCCCCACATCCAATTTGCATGTCAGGAGATTGTGACAGGCTCTCTATGGAGCCAGTTCCCACATCTCTGGAGCGGCTCTGGTGTGAATTGCACAGGAGTCCTGTGCATCTTCTGGTCCGTTTCAGGTCCGAATTCAGCCAAAAATTCAGACTAAAATCGGACCTAAAATGCCGAAAAGGGACGTAACGGAACCCTGCTGTGAGCCACTCCGTGCTATGGTGTGAACCAAGCATTAGAAGCAAATAGTCTGCAGTCACATCTACTGATGTTTTAGAGTTCACTTAATTAGTAATGTACTACCATCACCAGGCCACCTTTTTGGTATTGAGGCACAAAAGGTGCAACAAGATCAATTTCATGGAGACTAGTATTAATTCTAATAAAGTGGGATAATTATGTTCAAAATTATATTAGGAACTTTATAGGTGTCAGCAGTGGACAGTCCTCTGCTTTTGCTTAGTTCCAACCATTTAGCCTTCTATCAAGCTGTGACTTACTATCATGCTTAAAGCAGAACTATACCCACAAATTAAAATACTCGCCTCCACCTTCCAGTAATGTGGTTGTAACATCCCTTGCCAGCTGCTGTCATATTTTCTATGGACACTTTCGGGTGTTGGGTTTTGGCCCCCTGACTGGGGGAATGATGTCATCCCACGCATGTGCACAGGAGTCATTCATTCCATCACAGTCAGAGTGTGCTGGGAATGCACGCTGAGCTGCATATGCCTAATGCGGTCTGCTCACAGTTTTAGAAAGTTGAATTTAATTCCACAAACAATGTGTTAGTAAAAAAACCTAATGCCACGTACACACGACCTGACTTTTTGACAGCAAAGGTCCGATGGAACGAGTCCGTCGGACAATTCGATCTTGTGTGGGCTCCATCGGACCTTTGCTTGCCAAAATCTGGCGGACTTTAGAAATAGAACATGTTTTAAATTTTTCCACCGGAACTCCGCCGGACCCAGTTCCTACAGAGAAATCCGCTCGTGTGTATGCTATTCCGACGGACAAAAAACGACGCGAGGGCAGCTATTGGCTACTGGCTATGAACTTCCTTATTCTAGTCCGGTCGTACGTCATCACGTTCAAATCCGTCGGACTTTGGTGTGATTGTGTGTGGCCAAGTCTGTTCATTTGGAAAGTGCGTCAGAACGCCGCCGAAAGTCCGTTGGACCTAGTACCTTGAAAAGTCCGGTCATGTGTACGTGTCATTAGACTTTGTTCTAGTAGCAGCTTCCTGTAATCCTCTGTGCAGCAACCCTCATGCCGCGTACATACGACTGGACTTTCTAGCAGAAAAGGTCAGACGGAATCATTCCGTTGGATATTACAATCGTGTGTGGGCTTCATCAGACTTTTTTCTTCAAAAATTCAGACGGACCTAGAAATAGAACATGTTTCTAATCTGTCCGACGGAAGCAATTTCTATCGGGAAAACTGTTCATCTGTATGCTGGTCCGACAGACCAAATACGACGCAAGGGCAGCTATTGGCTACTGGCTATTGAACTTCCTTTTCTAGTCCCGTCGTACGTCATCACGTTCAAAATGAACGGACTTTGGTCTGGTTTGGTTTGGTTTGTGTGGGCATGTCTGTTCGGTCAGAAATGCGTTGGGAAAACCATCGGGAAGACCGTCAGACCTTTTCTGCCATAAAGTCCTGTCGTGTGTAAGCCGCATTAGAGTAATAGAGAGAGGGGCAACAACAAGCCAGAACTTTATTACTTTGCAGTCAGTTTGAAACTTGAACATGCTTGCAGGAGGACAGAGCAGAGTGAAGACGTCCTGCACTGCCCAATCACAGAATAAGGGGCAGGTTGATCTCCATATGGCAAAAAGTAAAGTCACCACCCTGTCTGTGGTGTCTAGCAGGGGTGCATGAGGAGGGGGGATCTGTTTATTTTGCAAGTGAATTTTTCCCAAAGCTTAGCGAGTGTGGTGAAATTTCACTTTGCAAAGAGCACTCAATCACATGCAAGGAAAATAAAAAACACTTTTGATTGCACTTGATTAGATGATGAAAGAGCGTCACCTCAGTCACTAAGCTCTGGGAAAAATGTCCTTGCAAAATTAACAGTCTATTTGAATTAAGTAAATTAACCCTAATATATATCTTTAGGAATGTAATAGTAAAAACTCCATCAAAAAGCTCCTGATTCTGCTCACACCTACCCAGATGAATAATTAAGCTGCTCAGAATCCTTCAGTAAAATCTTCAATACAAAAAATAGAAATTCCAACAGAAAAAGCAGGACCCTCTAAAAGCTATGGTAGATGTGCAGGGAATAAGATAACTCTCCTGTATGTACCAAAAATTGCTTGAAGCAAATACTGTAGCTGCTGACTTTTAAAAAAAAGGACACTCACCTGTCCAAGGATCCAGCGCCGTCCTCACCTGGGACGGTTCTTTGCTGGTATTCATGTCACCAGCGCTGGCAAGTTTACCAAGGGAAGCCGTGACTCCTTGCAGCTTCACAGGTGGCTTGCCAATATGCATGTGCTTTGAGCATGGTCCCGCAGGAGGAACCATACCCGAGAGGAGGGAGGTGAACTTCTACCCCAATCACCTAGGTGGTCGGAGCGGAAGAGCAGGTAACTGCTAAAACTTGGTGCCCGCCACTCCAAAAAAAAATCCTCCAAAACTGGGGGAGGAGGGGGAAAGAAGGTGTTAAAGTGGAATTTTTCCCTTTTAGGGGGAAGTCCTGCTTTAATTTCTTTATCTCTCTTTTAAGATAAGGTAATAAACCCTCTATCTCAACCCGCATTCAACTTATGTTATTCAAAATTGTTGAGGAAGGGGAGGGGTGGGTGGTTCTGAAATGGAACCTTTACCTTTGAACCAACACCAAAGTTTGATAATAGCCACTGGATAAGATACAACGTGCAGCTTGCATTAGGGACATTATGCTAACAAAATGAAAGCAAGCTAAAGATAAAACCTCTGTGCTGCATTTGGTAATTCTCTACATGTTTTAGGCAGGAACTCAATTTTTTTAATCAAATTAACACTAGGAGAAGTAATGGACAGAGGATTTGCCTGTAGGCAGCCGAATGTCTTTTGGTATTCTGACACACTAGTTTAATAAAGTGGTAAAAGAATGGGAGAAAGATGGGAGGCTAGGGAAACTGATGTACTTCAGCTCTACAAAAGCTATTAAAGCCCTTTTACAGGAGCTGACAATACAAGAGGAGCATAATATGCTCACGAATGCTGTAGCCACTTCAGCCGTCATCAGAGCAGAAGAAAGGGCTATTTTTGGCTCCTGCTGAAAACGTCTGAGTCATGCGCACCATGAGGAGGCAGCATCAGCTCTTGTATTATCTGTACCGCTCAAGACGCACACTGACTCACCTGGGGGCTGCGGGAGCCTGGATTCAGCACAAAAGAATAAATGGATTGCTATGCTTCCCCACCTGATCCAAAGCCACTAAAGCACATTGAATTCTATTATTTTCTATAAAACATGGTCATTTGCTCATTAGCTTATACGTTTATGCATAAATAGCTTCAGAAGTATGAACCCACACAAGCTCCAATTCGTCTATGCAACCTCAATCTCATATTCTGTAACATGAGAGCGAGGCTGTATAGCAAGGAATCATATAACAAGAGGCTGTGGTCTCTTGCTTAAAGTGAAAGTAAACTCCCCTATCATTTTCAGCCAAGGAAGCTGCCATCTTTGCCTCTGTTTAATCTTTAACTGCTATGGTGCTGCACATGTGATTCGTTATGACACCAGCCATTGGATGGTTTGATAGTTTGGTTGAGAGCACAGCCAATGTGCAGTTAGCATTCCCGGCATGCCTTTTTTTTTTTAACTGTTTAAATCCATGGGTTTACTTCCACTTTAAGCACTGTAATAAACCCAGGTAATCTGGCTGCACTGTATTATATACACCTGACTTTTATTTGGTCAATTGAGTTGAAATTTAATGTTAGCACAACTGTCAAGTTTCTTGGATAGAGTTTGCAGTTGACTAGTTGGTATTTTCCAAGGTAACAATCAATAGGGGGGATTTACTAAAACTGGAGCACACAGAATCGGGTGCAGCTGCACATAGTAAGCAATCAGCTTCTAACTTCAGCTTGTTCAATTAAGCTTTGGCAATAATGCCCCGTACACGCGATCGGATTTTCTGACAACAAATGTTGGATGTGAGCTTGTTGGCGGAAAGTCCGACCATGTGTATGCTCTATCGAACATTTGTTGTCAGACTTTCCGCCAACAAACGTTGGCAAGCAGGTTCTCAAATTTTCCACCAACAAATGTTTGTTGTCGGACTTTCCGATCATGTGTACACAAGTCCGTTGGACAAAAGTACACGCATGCTTGGAATCAAGTATGAACTGGAAGCACTCGGTCTTGTAAAACTAGCATCCGTAATGGAGATATCACATACGTCTTGTATGTCAATATGTTCATAATTGTTGGCCAACATTTGTGTGGCAGTGTGTATGCAAGACAAGTTGGAGCCGGTTTTGTTGTTGGAAAGTCAGATCGTGTGTAAGGCCTCTTTCACACCAGCAGACTGATTGGGTCCGCCTGTCAGTTTTTCAGGTGGACCCAATCAGACCACTTATTGTTCTCTATGGGGTGGCGGATGTTAGCGAACATTTGTCCACTGACACCGGCTGGGCATCCCATCCGATAAAATCCGATAAAAATGGACGTATGGCGCTATGTGCACCATCTATCCAGCAGATTGGATGACACGCAGTCTGTTTCCATCTGACCGTCCCATAGAGGAGACTGTGTCTATGCTTGCTCTGCCTAGTGGAGCGGACATGACCCTGTCAGATGCCTGCTCAGCAGGGATCAGAGGAGAGATCCCCCAATGAGCAGGCAGATTCTGCTTGGACAGATCTGCTCCATCTGAAATGGGCCTAAAACCTAGAAGCTTGTTGGTTACCATGCACAGTTGCACCAGATACTGGGTGCGCCAGTTTTGGTAAATCCCCCCCCCCCCCCAATATTTCCGAGTATCTCTGCCAAACTGTATGCTTCAGAACCCTGCACAAAGATTGTCATACTATTAATTATGTAGCTATAAATCACTACCCATGGGACATTCCTACAAATGTTACAGCACAGTTGGTGTCGGCGATATGCAACAAGATGACCTTCCAGGACTCCAATGCAGGGTTTCTCAACTAGGGTTCCATGGAACTCTAGGGTTCCTCCAGAGGTTGCTAGGGGTTCCTTGAGCAATGAGCACTTTCTGGCTCTCTGATAAGTCCCCATTGACAGCACTGATATTTTTAGCTATCTATAAGGGGGTGATTCTTCCCAATGACCACAAGTGTAAGGAGCATTCCCGATTTTAGTGTTTTACACTGTTGCATTTTAATTCAGACTAATGTCGTTTCTTTGTTGCCGTGTTGACATATTCCTATTCCCTATGTACCCAACATTCTACTCGATTATTGGTTTGTGTAACAGTCAATGCTTATTGTACCATATATCAATGCTGGATATGTATTGTCGTTACTGGTGCACATAATTAAACTTTAAATGATAAAAAAAAGGAGCATTGTTCTCACTGACAATCACACTAATGCGGGGGTCAGCAACCTGTAGATCGCGATCTACCATTATATTGCGGACAGGTGACTGGTAAATTGCGGTCTGGGCTTGCTAACCCGCCATCCCAGAGCATCAAACAGAGTGAAATGCAGAGGGACCATTTGCAAAGTTGGAGCTGTAGTAGGGAGCAAGACTTGCATAAGCCGATGCCTCCTCTGTAGTGCCGGTGTCCCATCATATAAGGCCCCCCATTAGATAGTGTCCACTGTGTACTGTGCAGGCGCAGTACACAGCAACACCGATTCCGAAAATCCCGGAGGATGAACGGCGCCTGCGCCGTGAGTCCAGGTTCTAGCCCCACCATCCAAGTGGACATAGAGTAGGAATAAAAAAGAGCCGAGCGCAGCGAGGCCGGGGCAGTTTAATTTTCACAACCCTATGTCCGCTTGGATGGTGGGGCTACCACCTCCACTCACAGCGCAGGCACAGGCGCCGTTCAGCTTTGGAGATTTTCTGAAGCTTCTTCTGCCCCGTACTGCGCATGCGCAGTATGGGGCGGACGCTATATGATGGCAGGACACTATCTGCCAGAACACCGGCTCCTGTCCCATGTGGAGTGATACCAACTGCACTCCACCTCTTATCCTGACTAGTGGTCACCAGAGTGGTGCCAGCAGCAGGAAAGAAGAGATATTCAGGTCAGTGTGAAGCCATACACTGGGCATAATAGTATAGGGCTGCTTTCAAACTGATGTGCTGTGGTTTACCCACACCACGGGTGTAGTGTAGTGTACCTGCAGATTTTCTGTGTGTTTGCTGAGTTTAGCCATATACTTCTATTGTATCCTTTGGATTTGGTGCTCTTTGTAAAAGCGCACCACATCTGCAGGATATAATAGAGGTCTATGGCAAACCACAGCTAACCCAGGGAATTTGCAGATGCACTGCGCTGCAGGTAAACCGCACCACATCAGTGTGAAAGAAGCCTTATGGGGGCTCAGAACAGTAAGGGTTAATTTACATTTGCAGTATGGAATTGGTAAAACCCCATAGAAAAGATGTATTTTTATCACCCCAGCCCCAACCGCACCCCCTTTAGCTGCATTGGCCAGGGATGTACACATTTCACAGCCGCAGCAGGAGTTATATGCCCCATCATGGTTAGTGGGTGTAGCAGCTGCCAAGCATGACCCATTCAAATGAATGAGGCCACTCTGCAAGTGCCTTGCAACCTTGTGCAGTATAGAAAACAGGGGGTTAAAGCAGGCAGCATCGTGTTGTTTCTCACCACCTGCTTTAAACCCTTGGACCCCGCAGAAGCATGCAGTTGGCCCCATTTACTTGAATGGGTCGCGATTTGCAAGCGGTAGTACCCACCAAAAGCAACAGGGGGCTTAATTCCTGTTGTGGCATGTGTACACCTTTGGCTGCTGCTATGCTTCAGTTTGTCAATGAACAGGAAGCCACTCACCACAGAGCACTTCCCATTCATTCATTGCCCTGTACCACTGAGTCTGCAGAGAAAGGCATGTGTGTTTGAGCTTGGGGGTGCAAACTCTAATGCAATAGGCTGCACACACCTATAACTAACATATTGAAGCTGATCTCCAATTAATACTTTATAAGCAGTTTATAAGCAGTTACACAGTTACAGCAAATCGTTTCTTTTCCTTTTGGGATAAAGGTCTTTCATAAATAAATTAACGCTGACCACTGTAAGCACCTCTGTCAGTATATGGTGTGTCTCAACCCTCTATCTGATACGTTGTCATACTTAGTCAGTAAGTTGAAATATAAATTAACAAAAGGCTAAAAAACAAAGCAATGCAGCCACCACAACTAAGAATTGTTAAGTTGCAATTTAATATATTTTTGTTTTTGGGTGAATTCCAGCCACCTGTGGAAAAAACTGTAGCAGCTGACTTTTAAAAAAAAACAGCCACTCACCTGTCCCTCGATCCAGTGGTGTGCTCACCCGAGTCTGTCTCACCTGCTGTCTTCAGTCCCTGGCGCCGGCATCTTCACTATGGGCACCCAGCTGTGACAGCTTGCGGCTTCACAGCTAAGTTCCACTGCACATGCATGGGTCGCTCTGCGCATTGTGATTAGTGTATGCAGTCTTCTGGGACCTGTCAGTGTTCCAGAAGACTGCAGGTGGGAGGGAGAGAAGAGAGAAGTGAGAAGCAGGTAACTGTCAAAATCGGGTACCTGCTCCCTCCTGCTCCTCAAAAATGCCAATTGTGCAAGAGGAGCGGGGGACGAGTCCTTAAAGCAGAACTTCCCCTTTTGGGTGGAGCTCTGCTTTAATACCGTTTTAAGCTCAGGTGAACCCATTTCAACCCACTGCATGTCAACAGCTCATCATGTCTTAATATCAAAGTTATAAGACAGCTGTAACTTCTTGATCCTTCGTCAGCAATGTCTACATTTTCCTTATTCCCATTCCTAGTTCACACAATGTATGTTTAATAGTCAAAGTTCACCTTTCCACATATTTAGGGTGTAACATGCTCCAGATCTGCCCCCCCACCCCACCCCCAACCCTGTACTGTAACAGGAGACAGAGTGTCCTCTCCCCGCACTTGCTGTCACATTTTGAAAGCAGCATGGCTGTGAATGAGAAAACTGCCACCATGGCAGAGGGCTGGTAGTTTGCCATGGACCGTTAGCATCAACACACTCGTAGTCCATTCACACTGCCTACAGCACTGTAACACAAAGCCTGTGAAGAGGTATTGGAAACAGAGCTGCAAGCAGCGTGTGCAGGAGCCTGACATTGTTCTGTCCACCAGATGTCTATGCTTATTATCTGTAGCAGTGTTGCCAAATTTACATGTAAAGTGTATAATTTACATAAGACAATCGTAAGTGGTGTGCAGGCTCCAGCTAGCATTCCTTTTTGGTATTGCTGCAGTTATTTGGTTTATTTGACTCACTATATGTGTAGTTAAGGAAGTTAAGGAAGCAGGGAATTCTGGGTAGAATCTTCACAGGAAGTGAAACAGCCACCATTCTTTGAGAAAATACTCAGGAAGTGACACATGTATTTCTCAATCTATCGCCATCACCCCTTAGAGAACTTTAAAAAGTACATTTTTACTATCACATCTTGTATTGTATATCAAGGTTACTGCAATGTATGCTGCATTGTATGCAATATTGTACTTATTGAGGTCTATTTCTGTTATTTTGTAGTTTCACCTGGCTTGTTCTAATAAAACTGAGATCAAAGAAATATGGTATCTGAAGTTATTGGAATAGGCAGGTTTAGCTATATGTCCTTGAGACAGAACAGACATTGCTCTGCAGGCTCCTATGAAATAAAAATATTAAATGCACTTTTTTTGCAAAAATATGTGCATTTATATTTTTTTTTTCAAAAAAAGATTAACTTATCCTTTATACTTTGGGATTTTACGGGAATGTGATGAAGGTGAACCTGGAAGTAAGATTTGTGTTTACAGTCAAAGAATATTCATAGATGACAGATTACACAGGAAATAAAGACAGTGGACCAGACAAAAATAGTATATTTACAGAACGTTAAGTCTCAATACATATAGTTGTTTAAGGAAGAGATACCTGTGATTTAAAATAGGTTTCTTGTGGCGTTCCTAGGACGTCAGATGAAGCAATGTCCAGGTGCATAAGAATCTGCCTGAATGATGGCCGGTTTCTGGGCTTGCTTTGCCTAAAAATTTAAATTCAATGTTAATTCGCATCATACTAACACCGAAGCCATTCTTCAACTCCTAACATATCATTACAAACTCCAGGATTACTGTTCAATACTGAATGCGGGAATGTTTGCTGTGGATCTGCTGTTCATCGACTTGATATTAAAGTTCGATGTGTTCAATTTCTGTTCTTGTTTAACTGCACTGAAATGTAATTTCAGTCCAGCACAAAGGAAGCGATGGGGAAATTGGTGACATCAGCTAAGCGTATTTTAAACAGGATAATCTCTTTGATGACTGCAGATATTTTAGTATTCAACTTCCATTCAGGGAAACGAACGCACAAAAATGAATAAATAAATGTAGAAAAAAATATATATATATTATATATAATACATATATATATTTCCTGTGTACTGATCCTTTAAAGATTTAGCTTAACAATAGAAACTTCAATCAGAAATCAACAGTGAATCATTGGTGTAATTATCTGTAATTAACATTTTCTGTTTAAAATGTGTATATATATATGTATATATATATATATATATATACACACACATATATATATATATATATATATATATATATATATATATATATATATATATATATACATATACATATACATATACACACATACAAACACATACGGTATACACTTTGATTTTTTTTAATTCAGTGCTTGCTAATGCAGATGTAAATTATGTAAAAAGGAAGTATAATTTAAATCTCTGTGCATAGAAGAGTAATGATTAAAATTAAGGTGCTGACTTGATTAGTTCAGATACCAACTGTGTAAATAAATGTAAATGTTTGAGAAGAGCAAGGCCATGTAGCATATGCTGTCTGATTTGTTCTCAAATCTGTTTCATGGCTGATAAAGTATAGTTAGTATTAGGAGTTGTGAGGCCTCAAAAGCAGTGTCATATTTTTCATAAGTCACTTGTGGGATTGGTAGGTAATGGTGCAACTCCAAAATAAAGGATAATCATTTCTGTTCTCTCTGTTTTATGAACACTAGATTCTTGTGGAATAATGTCAATTAGTTACTGTCTCCATTTATACCTGAAAAGTTTTTGGTCATTTAGTGTAAGCAACCTTCCCTGTGTAGCTGCTCTATTTGAGCTATGGATTGATTTTATTATGTTAATGGTGATCAATATTATTATTAATATTATTCGGGATTTATATAGTGCCAACGGTTTGTGCAGAGCTTTACAAATTAAATGGAGACAGAACAGTTACAATACAATGGGGTTTATTTACTAAAGTCAAATCCACTGTGCACTTGGAAGTGCAGTCGCTGTAGATCTGAGGGGGACATGCAAGGAAAATAAAAACAGCATTTTTGCTTGTACATCATGGGATGATAAAATCAGCAGAGCTTCACCTCATTTCAGATCTTCCCCTCAGATCTAAAGCGATTGCACTTCCAAGTGCTCTTGCAGTGCACTTGTAGTGCAAAGTGGATTTGCCTTTAGTAAATCAACCCCATTAAAACACAAGAGGATTCAGCGGGCCTGCTCGTGGGAGCTTTCAATCTAAAAGGAAGAGGCAAGTAGTGCAAAAGGCAATAACTGTAAGGGGTGAGCTAATGGTACAAAGATACAGTTTCTAGGTAGCAGCTGGATAAGGTTCCCTGAAGAGATGAGTTTTCAGCAATTGCCCGAAAGGCAGACAGAGTAAGAGATAGCCAGATATACTGGGCTAATGAGCCCCAGAGGATGGGAGAGGCTCTGGAGAGGTCGTGGAGGTGACCATGTGAGGAAACGACAAGGGAACTATAGAGCAGGAAGTCTTTGGAGTGGTGGAGTGGAGGGTCTGAGTAATATTTTGAGAGGAGGTTGGTGATTTAGTTGGATGGCTTACATGTTGCAGGCAGGGAGGGGTGGCAGCCACGGATCAGTTAGTAAGGTACATTGAAAGGGGAATAGATATAGAATGGGGTTAGTATGGTCGAGGCAGGACATAAACAGGTAGTAGTAGCTTTGTGTCGTCTTTAGTTAAGAAGGGAAATATTTTGGAACTGTTACAGAGGTTAAGGTGGCAAGATTTGGTCAGTAATTGGATGGTTAGAACAAAGGAGAGGTCAGAGACTACTTCGAGCACCTTTGAATTTATGGAGGAACTAATGGTTGTACTATTGGTCTTGATGTTAAAGTCAGGAGAGGGGAATCCAGGGGGAGGAAATATGGGCTTGGTTTTTGACAGATTATTTTTTTAGGAAGTGATGTGAAATCCACACTCATATGTCTGTCAGTAAATTAGTGATGCGTGAGGAGATTGAAGGTGTGAGCTCAGGAGTAGAGATACTTAGATATCATTGTCAAAAAGATGGTATTGAAGTAATGGTGGTCAAATGTATAAAAGGCAGTTGAAAGGTCTAAGGGTACTGTTTGAGTATGGAAGAGTGACCACTGGTTTTAGCAATTTATTTTAGAAGGTTAATCTTAGTGGAATGTTGCAGGTAGAAACTAGACTGTAAGCTGTTGAGAAGGTTGTTATCAGTGAGGTAGCAGATTAGACAAGGCATTCAAGAAGTTTGAGAGCAGGCAGCGGGCAGGAAGATGGCGCTTAAGTTATTCAAAATGGTGGGGTTCAGTGAGTATTTATTTTTATGTATGGGGTTGATCAATGCATGTTTGAGAGCAGTGGGGAACATGCCGGTAAAGAGGGAGAGACTGAAGATGTGAGTCGGAGAGGATAGAATAGAGATGGTGGGTGACCATATTAGTCATGAGGGAAAGGGGTCCAAGGGACAGGTGGTTAGGTGAACCTCAGAAAGAAGTTTAGCTAATTCCTCAGTGGAAACAGGGTCAAAAGAGGAAGATAATGAATAAGGTGGTGGACATGGTATGTTGCTTGGGGGAGATGGCTGAACAGTGAGGATCTCATCACAAACTGAACTGATCTTGTTTTTGAAATGATTAGCAATCACCTGAGCAATGAGAAAGACTGGGTGAAAGGGTGTTAATGAGAAAAGAAAACTAGGCTTTTTATCAGCATGGAGAGAGAAATTGTGTTTTAGAAGAGCAGATTTGTAGGGTGAAGTCTTGCAGGGATTTAGTTTTACAAAAACGATTTGCTAAATGAGGCTGTCCATTCAGCAAAAATAAATAGGGATGCACCGAAATTTCGGCCGCAGAAACATATCGGCCGAAAATGGTGTTTTCGGCAAATTGCTGAAAGGAAAATCTTGCCGATAATGGTGCCGCCCATTGCACGGGTGTTTTTCTGGCTCCTCCTCCGTCCTCCCTCCTCCGTCCTCCCTCCTCCTTTCCTCCCTCCTTTCCTCCCGCCCAACAGTGCGGAGATCTCCATGTGTCACGGAGCTGTGCATTGAATTGCCTGGGCGGCTGCAGTAACAATGTCCCGCCTCCTGTGACAGACGGTACACTGATCCAATGGCGGGACATTGAATCAGCGTGACGTGATTACAGGAGGCGGGACATTGTTACTGCAGCTGCCCGGGAAATTCAATGCACAGCTCCTGGACACACGGAGATCACCGCACTGATCCGGGCATGGGTAAGTGGAGATGCATGTGTTACATTGGATCCTTAATACATATTTGGTGACAGTGTGCCTTAATCATCCCTTTTTAGGACAAAGTAATAGAACTAATCAAATTGATTACAGAGACCACATTGGTACTTGATGCAACATGCTGCTTACTGCATATATCAAACTGGCCCAAAAAAATAAAAATAAAGTACAAGTCTGAAACTATCTACCTCTGGCCACTTGTGTGAATGTAGCCATGCTATATAAACCAGGTCACAGGACAAAGGCTGTACTCCCTTTATTGGCCATATAAAAAAATAATAATAATAATCTTGATTTTGACCCAGCTAGGTTTTTATCGCCATGTGATAGAATTGGGAAGGGTTAAGTTATTGCTAGTAGAGGTAACGATATGAGCATTCTCAATAGAAGTCTGTTGGAACGGAACCAGGTAGCTTGCTTGGGGCCAGTTCACACCAGATGCAGTTCTGTGTGCTTTTTTTTTGCACAAAATGCATGCACAGTGTTTTCCATGTATTCCAATGGCTCAAGTTCACACCATGCAGTCAGTTTCCGCACCGGAAACTGACTGCATGGTGTGAACTAAAGCCATTGGAATACATGGAAAACACTGTGCATGTATTTTTATCAGGCAGGCTGCATCTGAGGGGAACTGGTGAGGCTGCTTTGATCTCTCCTGTACCATGTCCGCAGTCTCTGACCATCTCTTGTACCATGTCCGCAGTCTCTGACCATCTCCTGTACCATGCCTACAGTCTCTGACCATCTCCTGTACCATGCCTGCAGTCTCTGACCATCTCCTGTACCATGCCTGCAGTCTCTGACCATCTCCTGTACCATGCCTGCAGTCTCTGACCATCTCCTGTAATATGTCCCCAGTCTCTGACCATCTCCTGTACCATGCCTGCAGTCTCTGACCATCTCCTGTACCATGTCTGCAGTCTCTGACCATCTCCTGTACCATGTCTGCAGTCTCTGACCATCTCCTGTACCATGCCTGCAGTCTCTGACCATCTCCTGTACCATGCCTGCAGTCTCTGACCATCTCCTGTAATATGTCCCCAGTCTCTGACCATCTCCTGTAATATGTCCCCAGTCTCTGACCATCTGCTGTATGAAAATATTTTTTAAAAACAGTCATTTTCGGTATCGGTGCTGTTTCGGTATCAGTTTCGGTTTTCGGCCTAGTGTATTTTTCATTTTCGGTATCGGTTTCGGCACCAAAAAACCCATTCGGTGCACCCCGCTTTGTACATGTAATGAATGTTGTTCAAGATTTGTGAAACAAGTGAAGTGGAGTTACCTTTAATAATTACCTTTAATAATCCAGTAATATGCAAGCAACTTTTTATTTTCCCCTTGCATATGACTGGATATTCAAAGCGGACACAGCTTCACCTAAACGAAGTGAACATTCACTCTGCCTCCAAAATATTTACTTTACTAAGTGAACAACCCCTACTTCTTTAGAGAATTAACTCTATTGTCACTAGTTCTTATTGTTTTTAATTCTCATCATAGACATGACTTTGTGCAATATGTTTATCTACATTTTATATAGAAGCAAGTGCATGAATTTCTGGTCTGAATGTTTTGTAGGAAACTTATGTCAGATAGCATTAAATGTTCAGTGATGTTAAAACATAAATACCCATGTAAATGCAAGTAAACACATTTAAACACATGTTCTCTGAATTTAATAAACTGATTATGGGTTTATTACTTTATAACTACATAAACTAAAATAGAAAAACAACGTGAAAAACTAAGGGCACAATGCATCATTTTTTGTTACTTCTTTTAACATGCCTGTGATTGCTAAGTGAAACTAACATTACATGAGTAAGGATCTGTAGGTACATCCAGTGGAAATACATGTTGGAGGGAGAGGTTACTGTCTATGTGGGAGTAAGAGCCGCAAAGCTCTTATGTGGACTAACAACATGTAGCCCCCTCCTTTATCTCTGCAGGCTGTACAGTTATGGAATATAAGAGCCCTGTATATAAAACATTTCTGCTTCAAATAGCACATTATGGCTTTATTGTCCACAATAAGGAATATAGTGCATGGCTGCTGGGAAAAATAAAGCTTATATGAATGGGAGTATCATTCATGTGTGCCTAGGGCAGCTTGAATGCTAAATACAGGCCTCCATGTCCCTAGCAAGAAAGTTCATTGAGACGAAAAACGTTGGACTGGAGCCTTATGACATCAGAGTGGAAGTGGAACTTAAAGGGTTAGTTCACCTTCTCAGAAAAAAATTAAAAGGTGAACTAACACCATACACCCTTCCCGCACACTCCTGCTGTTCTTCCTTTTTCCCTAGGGATGCCAGGATGAATCAAAATGGTTCTGATTGGTTCTGATTGGTCAGCGCAGTCATGTGCCGAACTGCTCTGATCCATCCCAACATTCCTAGGAAAAGCAGAAGATGCGTTTTTCAAACCCCAGGACCATTGCACTGGGATGCGTAGACTATCACCCATGGAGATTAGTGCGGCATGGACCAGGGGGTGGGGAGGGGGTAGGGTGTTAATTCACCTCTTTGTTTTTCTGAAAAGGTGAACTAACCCTTTAAAACACAGAGCTACAACGTTGCAGCACCAAAAGGTGTATGAGCAGATGCAGATATAAAAGGTAACATATATGACAGAATTCTGTCTGGGCTCTGTGCATAAGCTGGGAAATTTACTAAATCTAGAGTGTCTGTACATTATAACCAATCAGCATCTAACTTCAGCTTGTTCAGTTAAGCTTTGAAAATGAAAGATAGAAGCTGACTGGTTGTCATGCGCAGCTGCTCCTAATTCTCTCTGCTTTAGTCTTCTAGTACATTCCCCTCTAAATGCGTCAGATGCACACATACTGTATGATGAGTGGATTTATTTGCCATTTTTAAATATTTCAATACAGGGTCTTACACTGTGATTTTTTTACTTTAATAAAGTAAAATTTACTGTTAATAAAGCCTTCTATGTGCGTCCAGAATATCGTCCTTTTTTTTTTTATGCTAGTCTCATATCGAAAATGAAGAGGTTTCTCAACTTTGCGAAAATTCTTACACAATAGAATACAACTTTGGAAGTGATGTAATGTATTGTATTCTTTCATTTCTGAGCATGTGTAGTCTTGCTCTTCCGATTTTTATTCAGGCAAAAACTGTACTGATTAAATGAAAATTGTACAAGAAATTTTTTTGTGTTTGTCCCTTCGGATAATTTCAGATGAACGGTCATGATCGGCTGTGTACCAATGATCAGATTATCGCACGATCACTTCAAAAGCAGTATTTTTTGTATGATTTTCTGACCATGTGTAGACTTTAGCTGGGAGAGTGCAAAGAAAGGTGGAGCAGATTACGAAGGATTACTGCCAGCGAGGGCTTACTAGCATTTTTTGCTTTTCCTTAAAAGGGTATTAAGCCTGTTGAGTGCTATTTCAATTTGAGGTGTAGGGTACACTTGGTTTGAAGATGCATATTTAATGAAAATTGACTAAATATAAGAGGGGCTTCACTTTTTTTTTTTTATGATTTTTTTGGAGCACATGGAGTTTTTTATTAGTTGGTGGTGGGATGTTAAAGAGGAAGTAAACCCTCCTAAACATGTTTAGCTTGTTAGATAATACTTTTCTCAGGCAGCTGATCGCTGCCTGAGAAAGTGCACTTACTTGTCACATTTTCGTAAAAACCGCCGTTTACGTTTCCGTGACGTCAGCCGCGCTTGCGCTGTGCGGTCGTGCGAATGCGGCGTATACTGTCTTGCCGACTTTCATCTTCCTGCCTCTCTGCCTTTTTTTATTACGAGGCATTCTCCTCACTGCGGCAGAGGAGAAGTCTCGCGTTGTAATCCTATCCCTGCTCTTCCT